>NC_090442.1:1023988227-1024153148 GCF_031143425.1 Pleurodeles waltl
ATGAGAACCTTTGGCAGGGTTTTCTTGCTCTTTTTGATATCCTAAGTGCAGATAACTAATCTTCACTGTCACTCAGACCAGAGTCCTTGGTATCCTCTCAGACAGTACTCAGTGCATGTTCTGCAGGCAAGGTTAGTCTCTCTCTCTCTCTCTCTCTCTCTCTCTCTCTCTCTCTCTCTCTCTCTCTCTCTCTTGCCTTCTTGGCCAATTATCTCCAGTCTCTATTCCGCTTGATACAGCACTAGGCTCTTCATTAGGGTCTGAGTCTGGATCAGGTAGCGGTTAAGGCCAAGACTCTTCAAACATCAGCTCATCAAGACCCAACTTAGGCCAAGAATGTGCTGTCACAGGCTCACGCTAAGTCACAATACTTTGTGCAACCTCTTCTCGCTGCCTTTCAGTTGCTGGCTGCATTTCTAGGAGAGGTACTATCACATCATCAAGAGGATACTCCATTCTACGAGTGTAGGCTGCATGAATCCAGTTGGGAAAACACCCATATTTAGCAGCAGTGTTCATTATGAGAATGACCTGATACGGCCTCTTTAAATGAGGTTCCAGACAGGTGTGCCGAACATGTTCTTCACCAAGACCCAGTTGCCTGGACTGAAGTCATGGCACTGCTCAAAATGTGGAGAGGTGGTAGCAGCTTCAATCTGGTAGGATACGGAACAGACCACATCAGGTAGTCCCTCACAATAGTCAAAAACCATATCATCCGTAATGCTCACAAGTACATTTAGAGGCACTGCAGGCAACTTCATTGCTCACCCCTTGATTAACTCATATGGGGACAGTCCTGTTCTCAGATCAGGAACACTGTGAAGACTCATTAACACAAGAAGCAAACCATAAGGCCACTTTAGAGATCTTAACACACACACTCTGGTCAATCTGGATTTCAACGTGCCGCACTCCTGCTCGAAAATACCTGACGCTTCAGACCGATAAGTGAATTGTAGTCTGCTGTACTTGAAATGCTGCACACATTTTCAGAACCTCATTAATAAAATGAGTTCCTCAGTCTGACTCCAGCAAAATTGTGAAACCGAATCTCGGTATTAGTTTCCTCAACACCAGCTTGACTACTGTGAGACTATCCTTTCTTCTAGTTGGGTACACTTCGACCCAACATGAGAAGATACACACCATCACCAGGACTTATCTCAGTCCGTTACACACAGGCATCTTGATAAAGTCCAGTTGCATCCTGTTGAATGCCCCTCCTAATCTCTCTATCTGGCTTCACTTCTTCCCAAGTATGAGATGTTGACAACAAAAGGTTGTAATTGATCTCACCTTCAGATACATTTACATATTCATCATTAAATGTTCGTTACCCATGAGCATAATATTGCCCAACCTCATCAGCATATTAGTTGTTAACTATTACATAGTCAATTCCACTTCGATGGGCTGAAATTGCGATTCTGATTTATCCAAATAAAGGAAAGCAGCTAGGAATGAGAGGAAAGATGAACCTCGTCTAATTGGTTAGATGTAGTAGAAAGTTGATATTGGGACACGTGAGCTTCCAAAATATTCTATCCATCACAGGATTCCTAGCTGCTTTCCTTTATTTAGATAAATCAGAATCAACTCAGAGGTCCATTATGTTATATTTTATTGTTTGTTCTGAAGATAGCGGTTGATCCATGTTCTTGTCCACCGAAACGCGCTTTGGCATAAAGGATGCAAAAATTATGAAAAATATGAGATCATTGAGAAGGAGCAAATGGTGAATTTTGTGGATCATCAAGGCAAACGTATGGTGAATAATTAGAACCAAAAGACAACAAATTGTCTTCTGTAATGATAAAACAAATATAATGGGTAGCTAAATGCCATGTTGTTGAATAAAATAAAAAGCATGGTGAAGAACTTTGGCTGCTAGTATATACCCCAGTTGGTCAAACATACAAGGATGAAGAATTGCTCTAGTAACAAATTGGTTATACAGAGCACCATAGACTCTATCATAACAACTGTGAACTTTGAAGTCACACAATTTTTGAACACCAACACTAAATCTAAAATGAGAAGTTGAATTAATGGTTTCAATAATCAAGATTATATCAAGATTTAGGCCCGGCGGTAAAGACCGTCACATCACAAACTGTGGGGTTTGGCAGAAGCAAAACCTCCACAACGCCGGCAAGCGCGCCGCTGAGGTCAAACTGACATGGCCGGCGGTGAGCACCTTCAACCTGGCCGGAATCCAAGGCTACAGACCGCCAGGCTTTACGTGGCGCTCACCCCGCCACAAAAACCCTGCCGGAAATGCACCCGGTGACAGGAATCCCTATTCCTGTCACCGGCACACGCACCCACACGTACCTACACATGTCCGCACTCTTACAAACATGCACCCCACTCACCCACGCACTCACTACATACACCCCCCTTCACTCAGAGACACACACACAAACATGCACACTCAAACACAAATTCACGCACTGACACACACTCAGACACACCCATGCAAACGTACACACGAACACCCCCATTCACATGCACACATTCACAAAAACATTCACATTCGATTGCATATACGCACGCATTCACAACACCCCTCCACGTACTCGCATACATACACCCTCATTCGCACACATACACACACTCATACACCCCCATTGGCACACATACACCCACTTATACACCCCCATTGGCACACATACACACCATACATATGCACCCAACACTCCCCCCCCCTTTCGACGACCTTTTCTGACGAGCTTGTCATCGGGGAGGGGCTGGGTCCTGGCGGTTTTCCACTGCCAGCACCACCACGCCAGCAAGACTCTGCCAAGCCATTTTAATACGGTGGGCAGAGTCCTGCTGCCAAGCCGGTGCTGGTGATGCAACCGCCTCTTCGGAGTTGTACTTCCACCCATAAATGGGTGGAAGTCCTCCAATGACTTTTACTATGGCGGTCAGCAGACAGCCAGCACTGGCGGTCTGCTGGCTTCAGCAGCTTTGGTGGTCTTTGAAAAAGACCGCCGAAGTAGTCATGAGGGCCTTAGTGTTTAGGTTTTTTTGTACAACTTTATTTTCTATTTCTATTAGTTATTACAACCACTGTAAATCTGATTGTATGCTAGCTGTTTTTACGGATTGTTTTCAGTATGTATATAGTTCTGTATGGGTGATGATGCGATTGTTGTGTTTTTTATTTTGGACCGCCAATAGTTTTTCGTTATTGCATATCATTTATAGAACACTATTAGTTATTTACTTTCTAGCTATAAGTATGTGAGTAGGTAATATTTTGATATGTTTATAATAAATTAAAGTATTTTGAATTGTACCTAGTGCATCTGGTTGAATTTTGGCTTCAAGAATACTACATTGAAAATAGGTTATGAGGCCTATGTACCCATGTCAACAACGTTGGAGAGACAAATCTTGTTTTTCACATTTTTATGTGTTTTCCTGGGTATGCCCTCCTTATCTTTCCAGTAGCCCTTTGTGTATTTATAAGCTGTTAAAAATGCCTCTAACAATCTAATGAAATGTTCCCCATTAGGTGTGGAGGATCCAGATGACATCATGAAACCTCTTTGTGACCATAATTGTCCAAATTCATGAACACCAAAGCCATACTGACTGTAATATATAGTCACTCTCAGCTGTTCAGAAACACAGCAGGCTCTAGTAAGAGTAATCAGTTCAGCTACTTGTGCAGAAAACACCCCTCAAAGCCAGGAGTCTTTGACTACTACTGTAACTGTGCAGACTGTGGATGCAGCTCTCAGGGTTCCCTTATTGTTTCTAAGACAGGACCCCTTCACAAACCGAATGTAATCAGAATCCAACAGGGGCTCATCTTGTATATTTGGTCTTGGATTGGTGCAAAGTTCTGTGGCATCAAGACAGTCATGCTCTACCTTCCCTTCATCATTTTCATTTTCAGGCAACAGTAGAAGAGTAGCAGGATTTAAAAAGGACATTGTTTCAGAGTGACATTATCTGCGCCAAATATGATCTGTTCATATTTTGGTCAAACAACTGTAGGTTAAGTGCTGAAAGCATATATGTGTCAGCAATATTTCAACAGAGTGGGCCACAAGAACAATTAGTGGATGTCCCATCACAATGCTGTCACATCTTTCTATGTTGACACCTACTGCCGTCAGCTTTAAGGCATCCAGGCAGTCATGAGGCTACAGGCTCAACAGTAGAATAAAAATGAGCCACAGGTCTTCAAGGATTCCCATGCATCTGTATAAGCACGGTGGAAGTGCAGCCTTCCCTCTTACTGCAGAAAAGATAAAAAACTTTATTGTAATCAGGCATTCCCTGTGCCGGGGCATGACACAGATTTTCTCTCAGCTCTAGGATGGCAACCAAGCAATTGTTATCCCATAGTACTGGATCTTACACATCCTTGTGCATCAGCCTCTGTAAAGGATTGGCCACTAGGAAAAAGTTGGGTATCCACTGACAATAGCAGCCCACAATTGCCAAAACATCCTGACTTCTCTCTGGGTGGTAACAGATTCATCTTAAGAATCGCCGAGATACTTTACTGTGACACCTGCCTTGCTCCTTTCTCAATGTGATGTCCTGTACTGATGCCCTTTTGCTTAATTTTATGTTTTACACTTTTTAGCCAGCATTGCTTTTGGCAGTGACATTTCTCACACTTAGGCTTGTACATGTTGCTTGTTTTAGTTAGTCTTTCTCAGCACACATCCAGGACATGCTGTCCAAGGCTGGAACACAGTACAAGATATCTTAGTTTTTGCATTTCTGGTTAGAAGACAGCTTCTAATAACTAAACGTATCATTGCATCAGGGCTGTGCCTCTAACACAGTGTCGCTTTGATTGTATAAAAAATGCACTGACCTGGAAGGCAGAGGGGCAACTCCAGCCACAACCGTCTTGGGATGAATGTTGTGTTTGACATGCAGCTTTGCTGGCATTGATCTTCCAGTTTAAAGAAAGGATTGCCATTCACACTACAGGTCAATTTCTGATTCAGTTTTTCAGGTATGGGGGGGGGGCAATGGCTATCACCTTATAACATGCAAAGGCAGAGGGTACACCCATTATGCTCTCAATATAGGCTGAGGCTTATGTAGGAATATCTAGAAATCATTTACCATGGTTGGATTATTTATTCTCTTCACTGTGTTTGTAATGCTGATAACATTACTGTGTTTCATCTGACTAATTATTGCAGCTCATCCTCTTTATGCAACACTACGACTGTTTCAATAAATGTATTGAAAACTTATCTTGTATCTCGATCATGTTTTCGCCTGGGCATGCATGAGTAATACAACAGAAGTGTAAGATCTGTTTCTATGAGTCCCTTGGGGATCAGTGTGTCACATTTAGGTTGCCATGATCCCATTCCACCCCAGTAAGGTTAGGGGTTCAGGTGAGGCACTGTGGGCTAGCCAGAAATTAGGTTGCCAGCTTCTGATTGTGTGAAAGGGCTCAGTCTCCACATTCTGATGCTCTGTTGTTCTAATACCCAGTCCTATTGTCTTATAAACCGTATAACAGTCTGACATACAGAACTTCTCCTTTGCAATGCTGCAACTTACTAGGGGACACTTTGGCCCAGGTTTATGTGCTTTGTGGAGCAGAGAAAAAGGACTCAAAATGCTCATCTGGCATTATCATAAAAAGGAAGAGAAACTTCCTCAACAAACACCCCAGTTCAAAAAGAAGACAGTTGCAGGGATTTCGCCTAAATATGCCACACATATTCAGAATGCCACTTCAGAACAGGATGTGGGCAATGATTCTGCTAGACAGTGTGGCAGAGATCACAATAGTTAGCCAGCTTCTTCAAGAGCTTCTGGAAGCGAAAGCAACTAACAACTTTACAGAAGTTGAAACCCCAGACCAACGCGTCATCCGTCCAGACAGACTGTACAAGCTAAACATACACAGTGAGGGGGGCATAATGAGCACAATTAAACTAGTATTCTGGGAAAATGTAATGTTTAGTCATGACGTTCGCTTGGCTGAAAAAGATTAGCCACCAGAGTTTGTTAGAACACTTCCACAGGGGGAAAAGGTAATGCTACCATCTTTCTCGGTCCTTCTTCCTGAAGAAGTAAAACAAGCATATGCAGCAGAATGGGCTCTTGCACAAGCACTGGCATTATACCGCATCCATGTAGGCTGCGATAAGGATTCACTTTATCATGTAGTATCCATACGGTCTAGCCTGCAGGTGCAACCACAATACTCATGTAAACATGAAGCGAAAGCTCCAGTGAGAGGAATTCTCTCAGAGATCAAGTGCCAGGGAGTACTTGAACCCTGTGTTTCTCCTATGAAAATCACTTTGATTCCAGTAGCTAAGCACAATCACTCTTATAGAACAGTCTTAGATTATAGACATCTCAACAGTTATACACCCATATTTGCAATACAAAATTCACATAGTACGGCTTTAATGAACAATATTGACTACAAAAAATACAAAACAACCTTTGATATTTGCAACAGGTCTGTCTGCCATAACATAGTGCCTGGAAGTAGAGATATAAAGGCTTTTTCCATATTGGGCTCGTAACACCATTTTTGTTGGCTTCCCCAAGGGTATAAGAACAGTCTGGGCCTGTTTGCAACTTCTGTAGCAATAATATTGCATGATATTGATACAAAAGCATCGCCCTATGTTGATGATATATATCTCAGATGAGGACATAAACACACATCTAGCCAGAATTTTGGGAGTTGCTGAACATGGTTACAAATTCTATTTCAAAAAACAAAAACTGCTTTCCTCAGTGTCCTATTATTAGGATATGAGTTATCAAATGAGGAAAACAGCCTGTCACTATACATCCTAGAGGAGTGTGCTCTCTTACAACCACCACAAATTATTAAAAACCTACAATCCTTATTAGGATTTTTCAATTTTGGCAGAACATATATTTCATACTCTGCACAATGCATAAAACCTTCCTACAATTTAATTTGTCCAGACTTCTCCAGTAACCATCGGACTAAAGAACAAACACAAATTCTCTGATCATTACACAATTATTTGCTTGCAGCACAACAGTTACATACATGTGTGAATAAAACAAATGGGGTCATCCATATAATACCCGGTACCATTGGTTTCACCTATATCACAGTCAATAAGGATGACACAGTGCCGATTGCATATAAATCACATCAATATTCCAATGCAAAAATGTGTTTTGTAGCCACTGAAAAGATTCTGACTGCAGTTCAGATGGCTGCCATAAAGAAAAGACCACTGGCTTAAGGAAAACGCATAATTGTCGTTACTCCTCTTCCAGCCTTAGAGACTGTAGACTAAGGGCCTTATTACGACCTCGACGTAGGGGTTTCCTACATCACAAATATGACAGATATACCGTCTGCTGTTCTATGATCCCATTATATTCTATGGACATAGTAATACGGCGGATAGAATATCCATCACATTTGTGATGGAGGAAACCCCTCCGTCAAGGTCGTAATAAGGCCCTATTTCTTTGACCCTACACTACAAACTGAAGAATTTCTCCAGTACAAACAGGAGTACCCAAGCCCACTAACATATTGTCCCTTGAACACTATAAATATATAATATATACTGACGGTTCAGCTCGGCCTGCTATAGGCACTAAACACCAATACTCCATGGTTTGCGCAGCTGTTTATGGAGTAATGAGGGATGGACAATTCCACCCTCAACAAACCTTTACACAGTCCTTAGGAGATTGCACTGCACAACTAGCTGAATTAAAACCATTGATTCTGGCACTAGAAAATACAGATCTAGAATTTCCCACTCGTATAGTGTGTGATTTGTATTATTGTGTCTTGTCTTTTAATCCCTTTGCCACCATGGACGCAATGGTTACGTCTATGGCTTCGCCTGTGTGGCGCCATGGACGTAACCATTACGTCCATATACCAGCCCTCGGAGGAAGCACTAGCGTTCCCCCGAGGGCCCCCCACCAACCCCCACAGGTCAGGGCTGGAAGGGGAATCGCTTCACCTTCCACCCCCGAAGTAACGTCTGAGGACGTCAGCACACAAAAGCGTGCTGACCTCATCAAAGGTTACCTCCCATCGCGCTGGAAGCATGATGGGAAGCAGCATTTCTCTTCCGCTCGGGAGGAGGGGGCCAGCAGAGACATGAAAGGAAAGGAAAGGCCTTTCCTTTCCTTCCATGTCTCTGCAAGCATTTCTGCTGCCCGATCACGATGCGATCGAGCAGCAGAAATGCTCACTAGACACCAGGGATTTTTTTTTGTGTGAAATAAACATGAGGGGAGCGGCCCCTGGGGCAAGGGCTGCCTCCCAAGGGGGCAAATAGTTTTACGGCCATTTTTGCCCCCCCCCCCGGGGGAAGATCATCCTAATATAATTAGGCCGATCTGCCCCCGGTGGGGCAGAAAACCCCCTAAACACCAGGGATTTTTTTTGTTTGTTTTTTTCTCTTTTATGTTTAGGGATTGACCCCTTCAGCAAGGGTCGCTCCCTGGGGGCCAAATTGTTTCTAGGCCGGGCAGAAACCATTAGACACCAGGGATTTTTTTTTTTTAAATGAACATAAGGGGAGCGGCCCCTTGGGCCAGGGCCGCTCCCCAGGGGGGCAAATAATTTTTAGGCCATTTCTGCCTCCCCTGGGGGCAGATCACCCCCTAGACAGCAGGGATTTTTTTTTCTTTTATGTTTAGGGAGCGACCCCTTCAGCAAGTGTCGCTCCCTGGGGGGGCAAATTGTTTCTAGGCCATTTCTGCACCCCCTGGGGGAAGATCAGCCTAATATAATTAGGCCGATCTGCCCCCAAGGGGGGCAGAAACAACTAGACACCAGGGATTTTTTTTTTATCATATACTTACATATAATGGGAGTGGCCCCTTGGGTAAGGACTGTTCCCCAGGGGGACAATTAATTTTTAGGCCATTTCTGCCCCAGGGGGGCAGAAAACCCCTAGACACCAGGGATCACATTTTTTTGTTGTTTTTTTTTCTTTTATATTTAGGGAGCGACCCCTTTGGCAAGGGTCGCTCCCTGGGGGGGGCAAATTGTTTTTAGCCCATTTCTGCTCCCCCGGGGGCAGATCGACCTAATATAATTAGCCCGATCTGCCCCCGGGGGGGCAGAAACCACTAGACACCAGGGAGGTTTTTTTTAATTATCCTTACGCATAAGGGGAGCGGCCCCTTGGGCAAGGGCTGCTTCCTGGGTGGGCAAAATATTTTTAGGCCTTTTCTGCCCCCACCCTTAGAGGCAGATCGGCCTAATATAATTAGGTCGATCTGCCTCCGGGGGGGGGGGCAGAAACCCCTAGACACCAGGGATGTATATAGATTTTTATTTACTTTATGTTTTATGTATGGGGAGCAAACCACTAGGCAATGGTCGCTCCCCTGAGGGGCAAATTGTATTTAGGCCATTTCTGCCCCCATCAGCCTATTTTTGTTAGGCCAATCTGCCCCCAAGGGGTGCAGAAATCACTAGACACCAGGGATTGGTGTGTGTGTATGTGTGTGTTTTGTTTGGGGGGCTGCCCCTTGGGCAAGAGTCGCTCACCTTGGGGGCACATTACTGTTGGCCATATCTGCCCCCTTGGGGGCTGATCGGCCTATTTTTGGAAGGCCCATCTGTCCCCAAGGGGGGCAGAAAGCCCACCAGAGACCAGGGAAGATTTTTTTTCAAAATAAGAGAGTGGGGGTATGGCCATACCCTCACCCCAAATAAATAGGGCCAAAGTTGTTCTGCCCACCAGTGGGCAGATGGGGCAATTACCCCCGATCCACACCCGGGGGGGGGGGGAAGAAAGTTTACTAGGTGGCATGGAATTGAAAAAAAACTAAAAATAGTGGGGTGGTGGCTATCAACCAGTATATGGGCCTGGTTATGCCCCCACCCCAAATGAAGGGGGGTAACACTCTTTCAGCTCTCCCCCACACAATAAAACATTTTATCCCACGGCAAGCAAGAAGACATTTGAATATTTTGGGTTTTGGTTTTACATTTGGGCCATGAGAGCTTGGTAACTCTCAAAATTGTCCAACTTGGAATGGTGAGGGCTGCACTTTTTTGACTTTGGGACGCTGCCATGTAGAAAAATCCACAAGACCTAGACACATCTGAAAACTAAACATCTGGTTGATTCCAGGGTGGTGTGCTTCACATGCACCCCTGCACCATTTTCTTACCCACAATGCCCTGCAAACCTCCAACTTTGGTGAAAATCACACATTGTTCCCACATTTTTGTGATTGAACCTTCTGGAATCTGCAGGAATCCACAAAATTCCTACCACCCAACATTGTCCCATCTATACCGATAAAAATTCTGCTGCACTTGTCAGCCTAAAAATGTTTTTTTTCAAACTGCCCTTTTGGACCCACTTTGGTCCCCCCTCAATTTTGACATGTTTTTGGCTCTTCCCTGTCACAAGCACTTGGCCCACCTACACAAGTGAGGTATAATTTTTACTGGGAGACTGAGGGAAACGTTGGGTGGTAGGAAATTTGTCCCGGTGCCGTGATCCCACACAGAAATGTGGGAAAAAGGTGATTTTTTAGCTAAATTTGAGGTTTGCTGAGGATTCTGAGTAAGAAATCATTGGGGGATCCACGCAAATCACACCTCCCTGGACTCCCTCGGGTGTCTAGTTTTCAGAAATTTCTGGGTTTGGTAGGTTTGAAGTGTCCACTTTGTGTTTTGGGCATTTCCTGTTGCGGGCACTAGGCCTACCCACACAAGTGAGGTATAATTTTATCGGTAGACTTGCGGGAACGCTGGGCAGAAGGAAATATGTGGCTCCTCTCAGATTCCAGAACTTTCTGTCACCAAAATGTGAGGAAAAAGTGTTTTTTAGCCAAATTTAGAGGTTTGCAAAGGATTCTAGGTAACAGAACCTGGTGAGAACCCCACAAGTCACCCCATCTTGGATTCCCCTAGGTGTCTAGTTTTCAAAAGTGCATAGGTGTGGTAGGTTTCCCTAGGTGCCGGCTGAGCTAGAGTCCAAAATCCACAGGTAGGCACTTTGCAAAAAACACCTCTGTTTTCTTTGAGAAAATGTGATGTGTCCACTTTGTGTTTTGGGGCATTTCCCGTCGCGGGCGCTAGGCCTACCCACACAAGTGAGGTACCATTTTTATCAGGAGACTTGGGGGAACATAGAATAGCAAAACAAGTGTTATTGCCCCTTGTCTTTCTTTACATTTTTACCTTCCAAATATAAGACAGTGCGTAAAAAAGACCTCTATTTGAGAAATGCCCTGTAATTCACATGCTAGTATGGGCACCCCAGAATTCAGAGATGTATAAATAACCACTTCTCCTCAACACCTTATCTTGTGCCCATTTTGGAAATACAAAGGTTTACTTGATACCTATTTTTCACTCTTTATATTTCACCAAATGAATTGCTGGATACCCGGTATACAAGGAAAACCCATTGCAAGGTGCAGCTTATTTATTAGCTCTGGGTACCTAGGGTTCTTGATGAACCTACATGCCCTATATTTCCTTGCAACCAGAAGAGTCCAGCAGACGTAACTATATATTGCTTTCAAAAATCTGACATTGCAGGAAAATGTTACAGAGTAAAATAAAACGTGGAGAAAAATTGCTGTTTTTTTTCACCTCAATTTCAATATTTTTTCATTTCAGCTGTTATTTTCTGTAGGAATCCCTTGTAGGATCTACACAAATTAACCCTTGCTGAATTCAGAAATGTTTAGCCTTCCGGGATCCAGCAGTGGTTTCACACCCATTTCTTTCACTACCTGGAAGGAGGCTGAAAGTACAAAAAATAGTAAAAAATAGGGTATGTCTCAGTAAAATGCCAAAATTGTGTTGAAAAATGTGTTTTTCTGATTCAAGTCTGCCCGTTCTGAAAGCTGGGAAGCTGGTGATTTTAGCACAGTAAACCCTTTGTTGATGCCATTTTCAGGGAAAAAACCACAAGCCTTCTTCTGCTGCCCTTTTTCCCCATTTCTTTTAAAAAAACGAAATTTGAACTGTATTTTGGCTAATTTCTTGGTCTCCTTCAAGGGAACCCCATTAAGTCTGGGTACCTCTAGAATCCCTAGGATGCTGGAAAAAAAGGACGTACATTTGGTGTGGGTAGCTTATGTGGACAAAACGTTATGAGGGCCTAAGCGCTAACTGCCCCAAATAGCCAAAAAAAAGGCTTGGCACCTGAGGGGGAAAAGGCCTGGCAGCGAAAGGGTTAATGAAAACATGCATTATTAGTGCATAAATTAATTCAGAGACTCAAAAGGGAATACTATAAAGCACAAAGTGCTTTGGGGAAAGGTGGCAGAACTCAAAGATAGTCTGCCATGGGCTCATGTAATTCCTACAATGAGTCACCAACATGTTGAAATACACGTTATAGGGAAGTCATGGCTGATGAAGCAGCAAAATTTGCAGTTAAGACTACCACAGTAGCTCCAATTACTCATTCTCACACGAGGGCAGGTGAAGAAATAAAGGCTGTCATTAATGCTTCGGGCAACGGCACTCCTTTACTAGAAGCATATATTTTTACCACTTAAGTGCCAAAGACATTCCTTTTGCTACCATTCTGGGTCTAGGTGATCGTGTGATAATCAACCAGGATTGCAGGGTAGAATTAATTAAAGCAGCACAAGAGTGTAGCATCGGCCCATGTTGGGGTGGCGGCCACAGTCTCCCTGCTGCAAAAACACTTTTGGTGGCATGGCCTGTACAAACAGACCAAACAATATGTCCTTATGTGTGACGTTTGCCAACAAATTAAAGGTTCTACCATTGCACGCCCACCACACATACCCTTCTTAGTCTCAAACAAACCAATGTGTGCATCTAGACCACTGCGGCCCCTTAAATTCGAATAGTGCCTTCAGATATATCCTACTTGCTGTAGATTCTTGTTCCAGATTCCTTTTGGTATGGCCACAGCGATCAGCTGATGTTTGCACTTTTATTCAAGATTTGCAAGTCTTTATTGGGACGTACGCAGTAGCTGCATTCCACTCCGATCAGTGCCTTGCTTTTGACTCTAAGTCTTACAAGGACACCATGGGAACCATGGGTGTAGCTCTGCATTACTCCTCACTATCATCCTGAGGGAAATTCAATTGTGGAGAAGAAAAACCGAGACTTAAAGCAATCCTTAACAGCCAGAGTATTAGGTTCAGGTCGCTGTTGGATCCATCACCTGTTTGGTGTCCAGAAAGCATTAAATAATCGGCCTAGATCTTTGGGTGGCAGGACCCCATAGGAAGTAATGTTTGGCATTCAGGTGTATGTCCCAGATCTTGATGGTCCCGGCACCGTGGGGGTAGATACACCTTATATCATAAATGAACATTTTGTTGTCTTACAGGAACTTCAAGCCTTCTGGGATGAGCATTCAAATAAACTGTCTGCCACTAAAGGAGTGAAGGACCAACCAGCACCTTCAGGCTGGATCAGGTTCAAGAAAGGATGGCGGTAAAGAAGGAGTTTGGCCCATCATTGCGTGTGCCAGTGGCAGTCCTTGGCGTTCAAGGTACCAGAACTGTGATTTTGCCATCATTTGTTGGTTGTCTCCATGGATCAAGTAAAACCGCATCATATGGTCGATCCTCCACAGTAGGCCACGAGGGCTCCTCGATAGTTCCCTAACCCCTCTTACTACCCTACAGAAAATACTTCTTCAAATATTGAATAACACCAATATTGCTTCCCCCAGGCAGGGGAGGGCAGATACTGAACTCTAGTTGATTCCAGATAACCACTGCAAATGTAAGAAATACAGCAGATATAAGTTTACAGTTTTCTACTACTACTCTGCTTTTGGAGGTGTCTACCAGTTCTCTTCCACCTGTTGAGGCTCAGGTCTTCACACAGACTGTTTCTGGTCATTTTGTCGACATTGACGGCTTCCCTACTGATTCTTTTCAAACTTCACTTCATTGGTTGAAACACACTTACCTGATCCATCCATGGTCTTACTTGTGGATTACACTTGCATTACTTTCACTACTCTTGTGGATTGGATTTGTGACTGCTGTCTTCTTGCTTATAAATGGGCTGTACGAAAGTGATGTATTACATGGCGTAGGGGTTAGTCCTCACCATATAACACTCTCACAATACCTCAAAGATAGTCCTTGGATTCACACTAATAAATCCCTAGCTCTGTCCTGGTAGTGTGCCAAAGATCAGTCAGGCTTTACTAGAGGAACGTGTTAAGCATTTCAGAGCACCAACATGGACGATAAGTAATTGATATCACTCGAAAGAAATCTGACACCAATTTATAAAACTAGAGCTTATTTTTATATACATTTTAGACATCAAAACAAATGGAATTGCATCAGCACAACTGGAGGTATAAATTGTAGAAACAATTTTAAATCACAGCAAAAATGCACATTGAAAACTTAATGTTGGGGTCAATGGGAAAAAACACTAGCAGCAATCGGTCACTTCGAGGTCGAGTTACTTGGAATCCCCATAGGAGTAAGGTGGTATGGGCCCAAGGACCAGGCCACGACAGTCAGTTCAATTTTAGCTGGCCCATGGAGTCTGGGTGCAGAGTTTTCCTGGCAATCTGGGGTGCTGAACGGGACCCAAGCTGGTGCTGAATTTACCACTCACATGGTGCAACAAGAAAGAAGATGCAAAAACACTGCATGGTCTGGGTTGTCGATGTCGGATGCAGGCTGCACAGTGCACCCTGCGGACGCAGCATCGAGTGTGGGAGTCAGTTACTGCACTGGCAACCAACAAGTCTTGGCAGCGGTAAACACAAAGAAAAGCTTTGGGAACTTCATGGGGTCCAGAGGAGTGACCTAGCAGCCTGAAACCTCAGGGCGGGCAAGACCACAACTCCCAGAAGACACTGGACCACCTGGATTTGGGTAATCCCACAGAGGGCACGATGGCCAGTAAATCATAGGATCCTACGTGCGTCTTTACCTGCAGTTTGCAGGAGACTAGTACCATTAGTCCAAAGGAGACTGAGGATGTTTCTGGTGTCCACAAGGGTCCCTCTGGACGGGAGTGCTGGAGCCAAGGACGAGGGTTGTTCACTCAGTTCCATGTCTGTTGCCACAGGGACAGAGAACCCCTATTTTGTATTGTTGCAGGGGGCAAACTCCTGTTGTCGGTGACATGGGTCCACTCTTTGTCCTTCTTTGAAGTCTTTTGTTCAGATCTTAGGTTCTTGTGGTCAGGGGAGTTCCTGCCTCTGCTTTTGTTTCTGACTCCTGGGATTGTTCACACTACCTGGCAGGAGGCCAGAATCATGTCTTGGCAGCAGCAGGCACTAGAAAGTGCGGGCTGACCACTCAGCACAAAGAATTTGGGGCTACCAGATGGGTGACCTCTATGGTGCCACCTGGGTACTTGCCAGCTGTCCCTAAACATCAGATGTGTGTTAGGAAGAGAAGATGCATTGTTTGACACCAAGTTCGAAACATCTAGGTGGTACCGTAAGGAATTACCAACCCGGGTCTGCCCAGGTGCAAGTCCCATGTTAGTCTATGAACTGGCTGTCACTTATAGTGTACTTTAATGGCAAAGATGCCAAGGAGACATAATAGCTTGTGCTTACATGTCTACACCTTAAATATAATGCACCCTGTCTCCTGGGCTGAATAGTCCTTCCTTAGGTGTTTCTGACATAAATGAATGGTAGTGAATTAGACTGTGCCACACATGGAGCACAGTTGAGTTTGGAGCAGTTTGCACAGCTCTTGCAGTCTGCAATGGCAGGCCTGCCATCAGTAGTTTGCTTGGGTCACCCAGGGGGCACAAACTCATGGCGACCTCTTTACCATCTATGCCCTGGGTACTCCAGGTGCCATATACTAGGGACTTATAAGGGGATAAAGGTTTTGCCAATTCGAGAATTACCAAGTCGACAAATTGGTTTTGGGAGAGAGCACAAGCACTGGGGCCTGGGCAGCAGGACCCAGTGCACTAAGAGTCATAGGCATCAGCATTGGGGGCAAAAAGTGGGGGGTAACCATACACAAAGGAGCACTTTCCTACATGGGCATTATCTCCCAGAACGCTCTGCCATGGAACTGATAGAGGAGGTGTTGAAGCCTCATTTGTCTTCTCACAAAGTGTGAAGAGACCTGTCCCTTGTGAACATTTCTGCTGTTCCAATTCCTGATGGAATTGTTTATGATAAGGCCTGCTATGATATTTGTGGTCCTAAAGAGACTATTCAAATTCCTTATGTTTTTAATGTTGCTATGAATGATGTGATAGCCCCAGGTGTTGTATCTGTTGAACAGTACATTAAAACAGTTTCTTCAATGGTGACGGAGCTTGAATATTATAATGTATTTGAAAGTGAGGATATGTATGTGAATTCAAGTAATTATGGTCAAATGTTTTGTTATCATCACTATGCAAATCATTACCTACATAGAGCTAGTTACTCTCCATACAGGTTTCGTTTATACACAATAGGAACATTGCCCGACTCCACCAGTGGGATGTCCCAAAACATAAGCAGACAAATTCACATACTTTTCTGAACATGATACTTCAGATCCTCCTTCTTATAATTATTTTAAATTAACACCTTCAAAAGTGAAGAAAAATATGCTGACCCAGACAAAATGAATTTATTTAAATTTGTTCCTTTCCCAACTTGTAATTAAGGGATACGATTATTGGAAAGAAACTATTGATTTCAAATCAGTTTGGGGAACAAAACATTGGCAACTGCAGGGCATAGATGTCTTATTTAAAGCGTGTCCAATTCCAATACAGATTATTTTTCTGAATGACAGTAGAGCAGACCACTTGCTTAGATCTAGCCAATATTAAAGAAATTAATGTGCCCAGTATCCCCTCTCTTGCCCATTTTGAAAACTGGCAGCACTTAGCAAATTACACTGAAGAATAGCTTAATGGCATGTTACAGAATGGAACATTTAACTTTACACTTTCAGGTCCTAAAAGGACGTTTTTGTGGTTAGTGGACACAAATGGCTGTCATGCATGCTTTTCAAACTCTTCACAGGGTTTTCAAGCTAGCAGACCGTACCCTCATTATCTTCAGTCCCAGCAGTCATGAGTGGTCACCACCTATAGCGTAGGGAAGTTATGCCAGCAATGTTTGCAACATTCCACTCTATCAGCAGTAAAAGAACTCTCTTTCCTCTTTGGTGACATGGATTTACAGGTGTTCTTGTTAGGTTCTAGGTCACAATTTTCAAAGGGCTTTTTGTGCTATTTATTATGCATGAGGCTCCCAGTTTTTCTTTTTTTACTGATTTTTCCGGATAAATACAGACAGAAAAGAAAGTATCTCCTGTCTGTAGGTATATTTTAAAGTGCTTCTTAAGAGTGACTCTTCATGCTGTCTTTCGTGAATTCCAGGACAACAGCTGAGAAGATAGACAGAATGAGGAGTTAAAAACAGGGGAAGATTTCCCTAATACAGGCATATGTTTACATATTTGTAGTATTATGCTGAGATTTACCTGTGGGTGAAGTGTTGTGCTATATTTGGCTACTTAATTTGTTAAAATGCGAGAGGTACCAACCTATGAAGGCATGTTTATCAGTTAAATAAATGTTGAAATATACAATTTTATGACTCCATATATTCTCAAAACACAAAATAAATAAATACCAATAAGATGTCCAAAAATAAATATGGATTAATACCGTGTGAGAAAACAGGGCTGATTGCGGAGGCCCCCTAACTTTTTGCCCCCATTTTTTCCACGTGCCCTGGCCTTAATGGTGCCCTGGATACGGCTAACCAGTCCCAGGGCCTGGGCTCTGTGTAAAATGATTATGCAAATTAGGCTAATTATAATTGGCTATGTCAACCTACCTATAAGTCCCTTATATTTACAAGAAAAAGGGAAAAAAGGAGTGAACAGGTAAATAATACTTACAGTATTACATACATAATTTGCTTGTCTTAAACCACTATATAATAGTAAATAGGAGAGAACAAGGCACTGTATACATACATGGGCAATACTTTATTAATTGAATAGCTAAGTGCAAGAAAGAAGTAGCTTGGAGAAGAGTAAGAAAATTTAGGGAGTAAGTAAGAAATAGAGTAAGATGTAGATCTATGCCGATATGAGGAGTAGATAATTTTGATGTGTTGGAAGGGTTGAGGCTTGCGCTCTTGGTATTAGGAATAAAACCTAAAGGAGACGTTGTTCATGGAGGTTTGTTGGAAGCAAAAAAGTTATGCAAGGTGTCCCATATATTATGTGAGTGAGTTTTCCACGGAGAGTGTTGAAGAGCAGTGTTGTCCGCTCCGCGTATTTGAGTTAACCAGTTTATCAAAGATTTAAAACTGGTTTTGTGTGTTGCCTTCTATTTAGCGGTAACAGACTTGATTGCTGCGGTAAGCATAAGGTCAAGAAGGAGATGGTCCGATTCCGACTTGATATTGGTGTCTAGGAAGCCAGTGATTAAATATGAGAAACTGTTTCTCTGTTAATATGGAACAGGTTGGAGATTAAAAGGATGACTTCAGTCCAAAATTTTTGGACCTGTTTACAGAAAAAAAAACAGATGAGGAAGGTCTCCAATCTCTTCCTGGCAAGTCCAACAAATAGGAGTATCTGCTATGTGTACTGTGTGTAGGCGAGAAGGTGTCCCAAAAATATTATGTAATGCCCAGAATTTGGTTTGCGAGAGAATAAGGGTGACTTTGTGTAAAGTCACTGATCTCCAAATTTTTGTCCACTCTGAGTCTGCAATCAATGAGCCAGACTGGTTATTTCAGAAATCTAAAGTCCTCCTCAGATAGTTGGTAGTTGATGGTTGAGGAAAATGGTATATTCTAGAAACCCGGTGGCCATGACTGGATAATTTCAAAAGTAAGGAGAGGATTGATGGGTCCTCATGGAAAGAGTGAGTTTTTGACAGTGCTACTTTAAGTTTAAGGAAGTTATAGAATTCCTTGTCTTCAATATGATATATATTCTGTAATTTCGCAAAGGTAAACAGATTAGAAGGCGTACCTAGTTGTTTGGGGTAGTAAATGCCCTTGTTTATCCATGATTGCCAATGAAGAGTCTGGCTCTTGTACTTGATATTTGGGTTATGCCAAAGGGAAGGGACATTAGAGGATTTCAATTTAACTTGTAGTTTATTATTAATTGAAAGTAGTGCACGTTTAGTGTTTCTGAAGATATATTTAGAGTATGGTATATGTTTGTCAGTTGATGTGAGAAGAGTTGCAGGGTCTAGGTTTCCCAACATTGCTTTTTCTACTTCAAGCCATAGTGGAGTATAGTTGGAGAATGGTGAGAGCCAGTAAGAACCTTGTTTGGCAAGCAATGTTGATTGGTATTTTTTAAAGTTAGGTAGGTTAAGGCCACCCAGAATTTTGGGTGTCTTAGTTTGTGTAAGGCTATTCTAGGTTTCTTACCTTGCCATATAAAGTTATTGATTATTTTCTCTATTTTATGATGGAAGTCATCAGTGAGAGATAAGGGGAGAATACTTATTAAGTAGTTCACTATGGGGGATATCATCATTTTTATTGTTTCAATGCGGCCCCACCAGGTGATAAATTTTGGAGACCAACCACTTTTTGAAGAGTTAGGTGTTCATTATGAAGCAGGGTGTCAATTAAATCCGAGCCAAACTCTATACCTAAGTACTTTATGTAGTTTGGTTGCCAGATTGGTCCTGAATCACCTAATAAAGTTTGGGGGCCTAATGGGTTCATTGATTTCACTTCTGATTTATCTCTATTTAATTTGTAACCGGATGTATGGGAGTATTGTTCAATTGTGTCCATTAGTGCATGAATGGATGAGTCAGGTTCATCGGATTGGATTAAAATGTCATCAGCATAGGCTAACAATTTGATTTTTTTATTTTGAAAGTCTATACCTGATATCTGTGGATTATTGTTAATATGTAAGATTGGCGGTTCGAGGGCTAGCAGGAAAAGGGAGGGCGAAAGTGGGCACCCTTGTCTCGTGCCTTTTTCAAGGTTAAAGGGCGTAGATACCAGGCCATTTTTAGAGATAGCAGCTCTAGGATTACTGTGAGAAAGTAGCCTCTTTCTAGCCTTGTTACCCCCACTTTTGGCCTGTTTGTGAGTGTATGTCAGGGTGTTTTCACTGTCTCACTGGTATCCTGCTAGCCAGGGCCCAGTGCTCATAGTGAAAACCCTATGTTTTCAGTATGTTTATTATGTGTCACTGGGACCCTGCTAGTCAGGACCCCAGTGCTCATAAGTGTGTGGCCTATATGTATGTGTTCCCTGTGTGGTGCCTCACTGTCTCACTGAGGCTCTGCTAATCAGAACCTCAGTGGTTATGCTCTCTCATTTCTTTCCAAATTGTCACTAACAGGCTAGTGACCAATTTTACCAATTTACATTGGCTTACTGGAACACCCTTATAATTCCCTAGTATATGGTACTAAGGTACCCAGGGTATTGGGGTTCCAGGAGATCCCTATGGGCTGCAGCATTTCTTTTGCCACCCATAGGGAGCTCTGACAATTCTTACACAGGCCTGCCACTGCAGCCTGAGTGAAATAACGTCCACGTTATTTCACAGCCATTTTACACTGCACTTAAGTAACTTATAAGTCACCTATATGTCTGACCTTTACCTGGTAAAGGTTGGGTGCTAAGTTACTTAGTGTGTGGGCACCCTGGCACTAGCCAAGGTGCCCCCACATTGTTCAGGGCCAATTCCCCGGACTTTGTGAGTGCGGGGACACCATTACACGCGTGCACTACAAATAGGTCACTACCTATATGTAGCTTCACAATGGTAACTCCGAATATGGCCATGTAATATGTCTATGATCATGGAATTGCCCCCTCTATACCATCCTGGCATAGTTGGCACAATCCCATGATCCCAGTGGTCTGTAGCACAGACCCTGGTACTGGCAAACTGCCTTTCCCGGGGTTTCACTGCAGCTGCTGCTGCTGCCAACCCCTCAGACAGGCATCTGCCCTCCTGGGGTCCAGCCAGGCCTGGCCCAGGATGGCAGAACAAAGGACTTCCTCTGAGAGAGGGTGTTACACCCTCTCCCTTTGGAAAATGGTGTGAAGGCAGGGGAGGAGTAGCCTCCCCCAGCCTCTGGAAATGCTTTCATGGGCACATTTGGTGCCCATTTCTGCATAAGCCAGTCTACACCAGTTCAGGGACCCCTTAGCCCTGCTCTGGCGCGAAACTGGACAAAGGAAAGGGGAGTGACCACTCCCCTGACCTGTACCTCCCCTGGGAGGTGCCCAGAGCTCCTCCAGTGTGCTCCAGACCTCTGCCATCTTGGAAACAGAGGTGCTGCTGGCACACTGGACTGCTCTGAGTGGCCAGTGCCACCAGGTGACGTCAGAGACTCCTTGTGATAGGCTCCTTCAGGTGTTGCTAGCCTATCCTCTCTCCTAGGTAGCCAAACCCTCTTTTCTGGCTATTTAGGGTCTCTGTCTCTTGGGATTCCTTAGATAACGAATGCAAGAGCTCATCCGAGTTCCTCTGCATCTCTCTCTTCACCTTCTGCCAAGGAATCGACTGCTGACCGCGCTGGAAGCCTGCAAAACTGCAACATAGTAGCAAAGACGACTACTGCAACTCTGTAACGCTGATCCTGCCGCCTTCTTGACTGTTTTCCTGGTGGTGCATGCTGTGGGGGTAGTCTGCCTCCTCTCTGCACTAGAAGCTCCGAAGAAATCTCCTGTGGGTCGACGGAATCTTCCCCCTGCAACCGCAGGCACCAAAAAGCTGCATTACCGGTCCCTTGGGTCTCCTCTCAGCACGACGAGCGAGGTCCCTCGAATCCAGCAACTCTGTCCAAGTGACTCCCACAGTCTAGTGACTCTTCAGTCCAAGTTTGGTGGAGGTAAGTCCTTGCCTCCCCACGCCAGACTGCATTGCTGGGAACCGCGACTTTTGCAGCTACTCCAGCCTCCGTGCACTTCCGGCAAAAATCCTTTGTGCACAGTCCAGCCTGGGTCCACGGCACTCTAACCTGCATTGCACGACCTCCTAAGTTGTTCTCCGGCGACGTGGGACTTCTTTGTGCGTCTTCGGGTGAGCACCGTTTCACGCATCCTCGTAGTGCCTGTTTCTGGCACTTCTCCGGGTGCTACCTGCTGCTGAGAGGGCTCCTTGTCTTGCTCGATGTCCCCTCTCTCTCCTGACGCAATTTGCGACATCCTGGTCCCTCCTGGGCCATAGCAGCATCCAAAAACGCTTACCACACAATTTGCAGCTAGCAAGGCTTGTTGGCGGTCTTTCGGTGGGAAAACACTTCTGCACGACTTCTTACGGCGTGAGGGATTCGTCCTCCGAAGGAGAAGTCTCTAGCCCTTGTCGTTCTTGCAGAAACCTACGCTTCTACTGTCCAGTAGCAGCATCATTGCATTTCCTGGGCATCTGCCCATCTCCGACTTGCTTGTGACTTTTGGACTTGGTCCCCTTGTTCCACAGGTACCCTCAACTGGAAATCCATTGTTGTTGCATTGCTGGTTTGTGTCTTTCCTGCAGAATTCCCCTATCACGACTTCTATGTCCTTTGGGGAACTTTAGTGCACTTTGCACTCACTTTTCAGGGTCTTGGGGTGGGCTATTTTTCTAACCCTTACTATTTTCTAATAGTCCCAGCGACCCTCTACAAGGTCACATAGGTTTGGGGTCCATTCGTGGTTCGCATTCCACTTTTGGAGTATATGGTTTGTGTTGCCCCTATCCCTATGTGTCTCCATTGCATCCTATTGTAACTATACATTGTTTGCACTGTTTTCTAATACTATTACTGCATATTTTGGTATTGTGTACATATATCTTGTGTATATTTGCTATCCTCATACTGAGGGTACTCACTGAGATACTTTTGGCATATTGTCATAAAAATAAAGTACCTTTATTTTTAGTATATCTGTGTATTGTGTTTTCTTGTGATATTGTGCATATGACACTAAGTGGTACTGTAGGAGCTTCACTCGTCTCCTAGTTCAGCCTAAGCTGCTCTGCTAAGCTACCATTATCTATCAGCCTATGCTGCTAGACACCCTATACACTAATAAGGGATAACTGGGCCTGATGCAAGGTGCAAGTACCCCTTGGTACTCACTACAAGCCAGTCCAGCCTCCTACAATTACTATATAGTGCCATGAACATTTTTATAAAGACATCTCCAAGGTTAAAGTATTTAAGAGACTGTTCTAGGAATGTCCAAGAGAACTTGTCAAAAGCCTTCTCTGCATCCAAGGCTATGGCCACTGATGACGCGGATAAGTACTTGGCTCTCTCTAAGGCATGGCATGGAAGGTGTGTATTATTGTTGGCCATCCTGCTTTTAAGAACCCTACTTGTGAGTTGCTAATTAGCTTAGGTAGGTAGGGATTAAGGGCCATATGTATGAAAGCTTTTTCCCATAGACACAGAATGGGTAAAATCCTTTCGTACATCTGGCCCTAAGTCTTTTGGCTAGAATTTTTGCATACATTTTACAGTCAAGATTTATTAGCGAGATTGGTCTATAATTCTTGGTAGTAAGAGATCCTTACCCTCCTTGGGAATGACAATAATATTTGCTTCAGCAGATGTGCCGGACATTTCCCAGAGGAGGCGTAGGTGTTGAATAGTTTTAAGAGAGTGGGGTAGAGGGATTTTGTAAATGCTTTATGGAATTTGGTGTTGAAGCCATCTGGTCCCGGGGCCTTATTATCTTTTAGTGTATTAATGGCTTCAGTGATCTCATTTGTAGAGAAGGGTTTGGCTAGTATCTCTTTATCATCCTCAGATAGTTTGGGTAGATTTTGTTTATTTAAGTATTCCTTACATTGTTCGGGAGTAGTCTGGTTATCTTCAGAGTTTAATTCCATATAGAATTGTCTGAATGTGTCTATAATTTTTTGAGGGTTAGTGTGGGTTGAGTTTAACTTATCTGTGATTGCAGGTATGTTCTTTTGATTTTGTTTATGTTTTAAATATGATGCTAACATTTTTCCTGCTTTGTTAGATTCACATAGTTTAAGGTCTTTAAATATATTAATCCAAACGCCTGCACGTTCACTGAGTATTCTATTGTATTCATATGTCTTTGCAGTGAGTTTATTGAGGATCTGTTTATTTAGTGTTTTGATATGAGAGGATTCCAAGAGGCCAATTTCACGTTCCACCTCTAAAAGAGCTTTGTTTTTTGCTTTATTGATTCTAGTTTTCAACTCTAATAAAGAACTTCTTAGAGTTGCTTTAAGAGCATCCCAGAAGGTTTGTATGTGGACATCTGAGGCAGAATTCTTTGTACAAAAGTCAGCGATGGCCCACTCAATTCTCTTTATATTCTCTTGGTCTTTTAAAATCTCGTTGTTGAATCCCCATTATTTAGAACCACTTCTGGGATTGGATCCAGCTAGTAACGTGTTAATGCATGCATGGTCAGAAATCATTATTGGTGAAAAATGTGTTTGATCTATAAGGTGAGTATGGGAGCCCAAGATAAGGATATAATCTATTCTAGTGTGTGAATCGAGAGGATGAGAATAGAAGGTGCAATCTCACACATCAGGGTGTTGGAGTCTCCATGTGTCTTTAAGATCATATTTAGAACAAATATCTTTTAAGATTTTATGTGCTTTAAGCGGACCGTAATTACAGTTGGATTGTCTGTCTATCGTGATATCTAGGGGAAGGTTAAAGCCGCCTGCAACTATTATGAGGTAATTATTTGGCAGTTGACCTAGTTTTTCTGAAATTGTGTTCCAGAAGTCGCAGTCATCATTATTTGGGCCATTTATATTAACTACATGAATTCTAGTTTAATCATTCCTTAGAGTAGATATGACCCACCTACCTTCTGTATCTGTGATGTAGGACTCAGTATTCAAGTTGGCTTTTCTGGAGATCAGCGTAATTACACCTTTTGTTTTTTTGTGGATTGCCGTAGAGCAGTCAATATTAACATTCCAATTGTTTTGGAGTTTGAGTGCTTCTGATTCAGGGATTCTTGTTTCTTGAAGGACGATGATATTGCCTTTGGTTTTGTATAGATGGTTCATTATTTTATTGTGTTTTATTGGATGATTTATGCCCTTCACATTCAAGGATATGATAACTAGCCATACTAATATGAAAGATGGTAGAGGTGTGTATTAGTGGGTATTGAAAAACCTCCTATAAAACGAGATGGACTTCGTGGAAATGGAATCACATTGATATGCAGCAGAGGGGTATATGTATGTAAGATGTTCATTTGACTCCGTAGAGTGCTCCAATAATTGTTGTGTATAAAGTGGACCAAGCACATGCTATTTATGATCATACGGGATGGATTCCTAATTTCTTTTGTGCCAACCCTATAATGTTCAGTAAGTAAATTCAAATGAGAAGTAGATGGAAAAGGAGAGAAGAAAGGGAGAAGAAAAAGTAGAACCAGCTCCCTGCCCACCCTTGTAGCCCACCCCCTAACCCCCCTGCTATCTAATAGTGGCATGGGAATGGCGACAGAAGAAGAGCAGACATCTCTCATGGCAACGTGGAGCAATCATCATGGTATGCCACATGCATGCCGCTATGCAGTGTTTTTCTTAGAAGGGATCATTGAAGAATAACTAAAACTGAATCCTGGGATGTGATCTAACTTAGCAGAAAAATGGCAGGGTTTAAGTAACATTATAAGAGTTGTAGAACAGCTTCTACATACTCTTTAAGGTAAATGTACTAAAGAATGTAGTAACATAACTATCAATTAACATGAGTATACTAAGGAAGAACATTGAGGAGTATGGCTTGACTCTGGCCGGCATTGTGGTACACGAATCTAAGTGATTGGGTAACACTATGTAACATAGGTAACACTATGTTAATCACAGGCATTTCCTAATAGTTAGGACAGTTCTCTCTCCCACGATTTTTAGAATCATACAAAATCTTCAATAGCGATATGAGTAATAACATTTAAAATAACAAGAACTATATTTTCCTTTTGTTCGACAAGGCTCTATTAACGTCCATGTCTTGTTCATTCAGGTTGTCTAAGTAAGATTTTAGTTCATTATAGTAATGGAAGACTTGGTGTTTCCCCGTCTAGTATGATCCTGAATTTCGCTGGCCCTGCAAAAGAAAATTTAATTTTCATGTCTCTGAGTCTATTGCATAAAGCCAAGAATTCTTGACTTGTATCAACCGTTGTTTTGGAGGAGTCCTGCGAAATATACATTTTAGATCCATTCCAGTTGATAAGGTTATTTTTGCGCATGTAGAGCAAGATTGTTTCGGTGTGTTGGAACCGCAGAGGTTTGCAAACTATTGGTCTGGGTTTGGTCAGAGATCCATATTGCTGTTTGAAAGTTGGGGCCCTTTGTGCTCTTCCAATTCAAACTTATTGACAAATTGAAGACCTGTAACCCTAGGCAGCCAAGACTCAAGGAAGGAGATGCACTGGTTGTGCGAGTCCTCCTTAGTTTCAGAATCTTCAGGAAGGCCAAAAATCCTCAAGTTACCTCGCCTATTACAGTCTTCAAAGTCTGCAATGTCTTTTTCATGGAAGCAGTAGAACTATGAAAGAAGAGAAGGTATTTGTGCGATTTAATTCTAGCATCTTCCAGGTCACTGATTCTTTATTCTGCGTCAGATATTTTATTGTTGATGGTGTTAATATCCGCCTTGATGGCAGTTAGCTCAAGTTGCATAGAGTCAGTGTTTATTTTGGTAGATTTGGCTAGGTCGTGCACATCCGACAGCTTTTTCAGGATCATGTCCATCGTACTATTTATGTCAGTCTTGCTTTTGATCGGGGAATCCGGGAAGGTTGGTTCCACCTTGGAACGTTTAACGCTTAGGTGGTCATTCTGACCCTGGCGGTCTTTGACCGCCAGGGCGGAGGACCGCGGGAGCACCGCCGACAGGCCGGCGGTGCTCCAATGGGGATTCCGACCGTGGCGGTAAAGCCGCGGTCGGACCGGCACCACTGGCGGGGTCCCGCCAGTGTACCGCGGCCCCATTGAATCCTCCGCGGCGGCGCAGCTTGCTGCACCGCCGCGGGGATTCCGACCCCCCCTACCGCCATCCAGATCCCGGCGGTCGGACCGCCGAGATCCGGATGGCGGTAGGGGGGGTCGCGGGGCCCCTGGGGGCCCCTGCAGTGCCCATGCCACTGGCATGGGCATTGCAGGGGCCCCCGTAAGAGGGCCCCTACATGTATTTCACTGTCTGCTGCGCAGACAGTGAAATACGCGACGGGTGCAACTGCACCCGTCGCACAGCTTCCACTCCGCCGGCTCGATTCCGAGCCGGCTTCATCGTGGAAGCCTCTTTCCCGCTGGGCTGGCTGGCGGTCTGAAGGCGACCGCCCGCCAGCCCAGCGGGAAAGTCAGAATTACCGCCGCGGTCTTTCGACCGCGGAACGGTAACCTGACGGCGGGACTTTGGCGGGCGGCCTCCGCCGCCCGCCAAGGTCAGAATGAGGGCCTTAGTTTATTGTCTTTCTCAGCCATTTTGAGTAATACAGTATGCAGGGAAAGGTTCAGTTGCTTTCCTTATACAGCGTGGGTGCTGTTTTAGGATCAGTTGTAAATTAGTAGTTTGTTATCTTCACACTTTCAACAGTGATATCGTAGTTGTCTTTTACTCAGTATACACGGGATTCATACACACGTTGCAGTGCGGGTGTCTTGTTAAGATTAATCAGAGTCGGCCTGGTTCCATGCATATCGTGAAGATCGTGCAGATCTGAGAGTGAACTGAGTGTGAGCTTATCCATTAATTGTCACCAGTCGCACAAACTGAGATAGCGGTGTGTAAAAGGCAGTAAGCGGCAATACGCCTCATCTTGGGTGCCATTTTAAAGTCAGGCAGAGCGAGAATGCGCAAGCAAATTGAATAATTCGTATGGTTGCTGACCCTTGTCAAAGTACAGCTTAACTGAGATCAACTCTGCCTTAGTTAGCGCAAATTGTATAGACCCAGGGTTGCATTCAGTATACTTCAGGCCACACCTCTCACTGGTAAGGGCCGGAACACCGCCATTTTGTGATGCATGCATTCATATCAGTGAAGGGAGGCAAAACTTGAATTAAAACATTTTGGTTGGTTCTGACCTTATCTCCGATCGTAGAGCATGAGGCCGGAAACTTTCCCAGGTCGGAATCTAGTGGTTCTTGGCTGATTGATGTTCTCGAAGTGGCAGAAATGTTCGAGATCCTGTCTGCATCGCCGGGAGAGATGGAGTCAGACACCCTTGCGCCTCCTTGTCCAAGCCACGCCCCCCGTGCCCAGTGTCATTTTAAAGACAGGTCTGCCTTGCTGGCTGCTTGCAAACTAAAGTTATGTGCAAATCCAACTTTGGAGTTAAAAGTACTTCCACAGTCTTATTTTTACACATAAGTCACCCCTAAGGCATGCCCTAAGTGCCCCTAGTGCTGGGCGCTATGTAACTAAGCAGGGACCTTATAAAAATTGTTTTATAAACCCTGGTGAGGAAAAATAGCCAAATCCGCTTTCCCCTCATCGTAGTGATTAGGCTCCATAGGCTAAAATGGGGAGACTTTATTTAATTTTATTAAGAAAGTCTCCAAAGGAGCTAGATATGTCAAGTTTGGTCTCAAACGGATTGTTATAATAAATGCAACAACTTGCCATTGTTGAATTTAATGTAACTAGTTCAGAGAAAGGGTTTTAAAACTCTACCTGAAAGTTGGCAACTTCAGCTCTGTAGTGCCCTTCTCTGATTGGCCAGCATCTGGCAGCCTGTCCAGGCTGCCTTGATGAGGTGTGAAGTGGCCTGGGCTGAGGACAAAGGAAGTGCCGGGGGGAGGAGATCTGCCTCAGCAGATGGTGAAAAATCATGGGGGGAGAGCAGCCAAATTTGTCTTCAAAGGAGGGAAGGACATTTGGAGCAGCTCAGGACTCCCCCACTCCCCCCATTTCCTGCAAACCCAGACATCCAGATTAGATTAGGAGAGGGCGGAGAGGGGTACGTTAAGGATTTTTAGCAACACCAGTGGGTGGACTCAGCCAGACCTAACCTCCAAAATTCAGTTTCTGCCATTTTGGATTTTTAAGGAATGTTGCTCCCTGGGAATGATTTTTGCCACACTTCCAAGGAAGTGGTCATCCAAGAAGGTGGTGGCCTGTCCATGATTGGGCAGTTGCCCCCACCTCTCGCTTTTCACCCCTGGAGCAAGGATAAATGTGGCAGGGCTGAACCCACAAATCAGATCTCTACAAGGAATAATGACAGAAGAAGTAGGACTGCCCTGCTGGACCCCTGCCCTGCTGGACCCCTGCCCTGCACCTGGACACTACACTCTGAAGGACTGCACCAGCTGCACACTTGGGCTTCACTACTAGAAGGACTTTGCCTGTCTTCAACTGGTTCAAGAAGGGACCCCCTGCTTGCTACAGGTGAAAAATAGCTAACCAGAGTCCCCTGCATCAAAGCCTGAAGGAACTGACCAGCTGACCAGTGGCTAGTGGTCATTTTTGGATTCGAACCAGGTGCATTCTGGGAGTTGGAGTCCTAACCCTCAAGGAGCAACTCAGAGCTTCTGGAACCTTGGGGTGAATTGTGGACTCCTAAAGGACCTTCCAAGACCTTCTGGAAGAAGATTCAGAAGGTTGGAGAACTTTTGGAAAAAAGCCCCACAAAGGCTTACTGTGGAGGGTCGACACCTGTCGGAAGGAAAAAGCTGCAAAAAAGTCAAAACGTAAAAAGTTAACACGGACTTCACGTACAGCGTATCCGAGGAAGGCTCCAGGGAAGTTGGATCAATATGCAGCTTTGGCCCGGATAAAGATTTCCATCCTGAAAAATCATCTAAGTCCGAAGGTAGAATTCTTCACCGAGGTCTCCTGCAACACGTATCCGAAGAGGGCTCGAAGGAGGTCGGATTGGATTAGTGACTTAGTCCAGCTGAGAAAATCTTCACGAAAAAGAATAAGGGGGTCCTTCTGACCCTGGGGGTCTTTGACCGCCAGGGTCGCCAATGATGGAAGCACCGCCAACAGGCTGGCGGTGCTTCCATGCCCATTCTGACCGCGGCGGTAAAGCCCCGGTCAGAAAACCAGGACCGGCGGTTTCCCGCCGGTTTTCCCCCAGCTAGGCGAATCCGCCAGGGCAGCGCTGCAAGCAGCGCTGCCATGGCGATTCTGACCCCCTTCCCGCCAGCCTGTTTCTGGCGGTTGTCACCGCCAGGAAGAGGCTGGCGGGAACGGGTGTCTTGGGGCCCCCTAACAGGGCCCCATGAAGCTTTTCACTGTCTGCCTAGCAGACAGTGAAAAGCGCAACGGGTGCAACTGCACCCGTCGCACCGCCGCAACACCGCCGGCTCCATTCGGAGCCGGCTCCTGTGTTGCAGCCCCCATTCCCGCTGGGCCGGCCGGCGCTAACTTGGTTAGCGCCCGCCGGCCCAGCGGGAATGTCCGAATGCGGGAAGCGGTATTTTGGCCGCATGGTGGCCAAATGCCGGTTCCCGCCGCCTGCCAGAGTCGGAATGAGGGCCTAAGTCCGAAGGTAAATTTTGGACCAAGGCCTCCCGATTGTTGTAGCCAAGCAGGGCTTCATCATGGTTGGCCTCAAATTTTGACTTTGCCCTGGTCTAGTGCGACCAGATGACAGATTGGCATTTTTAGTTCTATGTGCTAGAAAACATTAAGGGGGTTATTCCAACTTTGGAGGAGGTGTTAATCCGTCCCAAAAGTGACGGAAAAGTGACGGATTTACCACCAGCCGTATTACGAGTCCATTATATCCTATGGAACTCATAATACGGCTGGTGGTATATCCGTCACTTTACCGTCACTTTTGGGACGGATTAACACTCCTCCAAAGTTAGAATAACCCCCTAAATCTTTAAAAAATTCATATCTCCGGTTCCCCTTATTCGATTTTAAACGTTTTGGTGTCATTTTAAAGGTAAAAATATACTCGATGTTTACAAATTGGTGTTGGATTTTTATTGTGTTTTTTTGTTTTACTTATTTATTGTTTTGTGATTTTTAAATGCTTTACACATTGTCTCCTAAATTAAGCCTTGTCGCTCGTTGCCAAGCTACCAAGAGTTGAGAGGGGATTAATTTATTGAGACCTGACTGAACCTAGTAGGGGTTAGTGGCCTATTTCTAAGTGCAGGTACTTACCTGCCCTTACCAATAATCAACTTTTTAACATACTGTAAAACCAGGAGCCATCGTTATGAAATATGGAAGCTTTTACAAATGAACAATAACAATATGGTTCCAATGTGTGCAGCCTGTGTTCCACTGTCTTTGGTGCCCTTTCAAGTGTGCAATGGATATCTGTCTTCCTACACAATTAACACAATCTATGGACATGGATCTGTTGATGTTCCTAATGAGGGTTAATTTTTGGTGTTGTCCCATGGGACTGCCTTTGTTTCAGGATGCCTTTTATAAGCCATTCCATTCTTTGGATATAAATGCCTCGAATCCAGGGTTCCTTGATACTGCTCAAGTTGTGGGCAATATACAGCATGCATCAACATTGGCGGAGGCTGAGGGTACAGACCATGTCTGTTTCTTTAATTTGCTCACCAAGGCCATTGTGGTTTTGTCATCTGTGGAAATGGGATTCGCTCTGGATTCCATTGACATTGACGGATGACATTTTGGAAGTCTCCACTAACGTTTAAATTTAGACCTTGTTTTCATCAAATTGTTTTGCTTATTTGTTTGTTTATTTGGCATATTTTAATGGCTTGTTTGCTTTGCTTGTTGGAGTGAACTGTTTTTATCCCTTTTATTATGATTTTTAAAGAATCTGTCATTTCATGGCATAGGGAAGGGTGGAGTGAGGCCCTTCAGGACCTAGGTTGGTTCTCCATTTTTGCTTAATTTTACATTTTACACTTCTGATGGATACAACTATCTGTGGATTCCTCACCTAAAGAATTTTCCCCATGCGCCAGCACTCAACGGAAATTTTCTCCTAGCTTTGCACATCGACGATGATGTCACAATTGCCCGACTCCCACGCGACACCGTATGATGTCATCCAGGCAATAAGAGATCCTCGTCGACGTACAGACGTCAGTTCCCTTTTTCCGTGCCTTTGAGTAACGGTTTAGCAGTGACATTTCACTCACTTAGGCTTGCATGATTTATTCTAAGAATACATTGAACGTGTTGCTTGTTTAGTTAATCTGTCTCCGCACATAACCAGAACATCCTGTCCAAGGCTGGAGCACAGTACAAGCTATCTTGGTGCTGGCTTTGATGGATAGGAGACAGCTTCTAACACCTAAACGTATCATTGCATAGGGGCTGTGTCTCTAACACAGTGTCGCTTTGATTGTATAAACGATGCACTGACCCGGAAGGGGCAGAGGGGCACTCAAGCCGTGACTGTCATGCGAAAAATGCTGTCTTTGACATGTTGCTCTTCCAGTTTGCAGAAGGATTGCTATTCACACCATAGGGCAATTCCAGATTAAGTTCTTCAGGTATTGGGGCTAAGGCTATCATCTTAGATTGGGCAAAGGCAAGGGTACACTCACCATGCTCTCAGATTAGGCTTAGGGTTAAGTAGGAATGCAGCACGGATAGAAAGAGAAAACAATGAGGAGAAATAAATATATTTCTCTGTGTTAGACCTCATCTGGAAGGCATAGGATTTTGGCACATTCACAGGTTTACCAAGGTTCATAAATCTGGAAATGTGTCAAACGTCATGGGAGCTGCCTGGAACACCCACTCATTGCCCATGGAACACCTCCCTAGTGCAGAGTAAGGCAATGAACTGATTTGCGATCCTCTGCCTTACTCCATATTTTTGAAGCCTTTCAATGTCACACAAAGTGGCTGTGCGTGGCTTCAGAAATATGACTTAGTGGTTTGCACCACACATGTAGCATGTTGAGTGTTGGAAGCATGACACAAACCCACTCATATGCCCCATTATGTCCATTCTCAGCCAAGTGGTTTAACAATGTAATGGTGACTTGTTTACACGCCTCCTGGGTATCAAATGCCACTAACAGGTCATCGATATATTGGTCCAGGACAGAGTTACAGGGCATTACTAGGGATTTAGGGTGTTTATTTAAGGATCTTATTATAGATGGAAGGGCTTTCTGTATAGCCCTATGGGACTCGGCACCATGGTATAACACAGTTCTGGAATTAGAAGGCAAAAAGGTACTTACTGGCTGTCCTCATGATATGGTATAGAAAAGAAAACCTGGTACAGATTAATCACAGTAAAACACTCAGCCTCACACGGTATCTGAAAAAAAATCACAGCTAGATTCAATATCATGAGACAAGAGGGAACAACAATGTTAACACTTTCACCAGTCCTACATGTTGCAATACTTACCACTAGACTTCTGCAGCCCCATATTAGGCAAGTTACATGGACTTTCCATTATCTCTTTTTAAATGCCTTGTTGTATCATTGACTCAATCAGCAGAGTAATCCCAGCAATCATTTTGGGAATCATTTTGTATTGAGGAGTTCTTTGATATTCAGCATTAGATTGAATCTTTATACGGACAGGCTCAACTGCTTTTATGAGACCTATGGCTTTTCTTGAGAAGTCCCAGACTTCAGGCTTCGCTGTATCTTTGAGATCCAGTGGTAAATCCTCAGTTTTCATCACAGGATATAATCCAACAATTGGCCTTTGGGCTCATCCATTTGAAGTCAACATCTTCATCATGAGCCTGAAACTCCACATCTTTCGGCGTGCAATAGATAGTTCAATTAAACTTGCACAACATATCTCGTCCCAAAAGTTTTACAGAACTAGAATCACACACCACAAACTGATGATTCTCCTCAAAGGACATTATTTTAACAGGCACTTCTTATGTTACGAGGTAGGTTTTGAACTTTTGTTGTTCTAATAGTGAAACATGTCACAAAAGTATCAATCAAAAACAATACAGAGTGGCTATTCACCTCACCTTCCATAAATGGACCACTCTGGTCTACCTCCAAGACTGCGCCAGTACACAATCTTCCTTCCCCCTCAGGCACAGTCATTGTAACAGGTCAGGACCTCAGCCCTCAAATGAAACCCAACATGGGAAACTGCTGAAATGGATCTCAACTCTGATTCTGAAAGAGATTCTGATTAAAATTTGAGACTTGGTTAGAATTAAATCTAAGATCATTTACGTTTTGCTGAGGCATCTGGGCTTGTGGGACATGCATCACTGGAGCTTATGACAAATTAGGACCTGACATTCTTGATCTTGACACTTTTGTGGCTGTATAGGGTAATTAACCTGGGGCTGAGTAAACTTTGAATTTTGAACCTGGTTCTCACTCATTATTCTGTTGGGATTAAGACAACATTGCCACTTAAAATGCCCTAACTTGTTACAATAATGAAATGGATTCAACCTCTACAATGTGCCACATCAATCCCAGTACTAAGGTCCATTTTGAACACTGCGACCTCAACCTTGTTGGGGATAACCATTTCAACCTTGCATCAGAGGAACTCCCTGCTGATACGCACCTTGCACAGCATTGACATTTCCTACATACAATTGATTTGGAATTCTACTTTGTGCTGCTTTCATTTGTGCCAACATGAGCTTCTCCTTCAATAGCTTCTGCTTCCGTTCCAAATCATCACTATAATATTTTGCATCCCCCAAGATCTTATCAACTGACTTATTATGTCAACACATCAGGTGTTGCTGAATCACTTAACTAATCTCGGTGCTCAATCCTGTCGCAAACAGAGACACAAAATTTCCTATATCCTGAGCTTCAAGACTCTCCATCCCACTGTACGGTTTAAACACTTGTAGCAATCTCTCACAGAAAGCATTAACAGACTTCGTAGGTTCTTGGTTCGTTCTGTCAATCTTGACCCAATCAATGTCTTAAGTCGGTATCTTCCCTTTCAGAATTGTAATCACCTGTTGATACTTTTTCATCAACAAAGGCGACGAGGCATGGAATATTGAATTTCTCTGAGGCTCTTGCTCTGACCACTCTATAGTCCCTTTACACTTGGACCACGAGTCACTTTGTGCTACAATGTTGAAAAAGGTATTCAAATCCACCCACAATACTTATGAAATCTTGACAAATCGATCAACCGGTCTATTCCACTCCACTGGCTACACTCACAGTTTGGGAAAGCATTTGTAATTGATGCAAGATCTCTACTCCATGGCTCATGAATCCATGAGGCAAATCTCTCAGTGGAAAATAGAAGCACCTTCTCCATCCATTAAAGATGGAGTTGTCTTCCCTTTTGTTTTCTTTTAATCTTTCTTCTTAGCCCATCTGCCTTTCCACTTGTCCAACTCACTCTATTTCTGGATTCTACCATATAATTCCCTAATTTGCGTTTTCATTCCGAACATTCTCATAATGATGATGTCTTTATCATCAAAACATGTACAATAGCTTTTCTGCAATGATTTAGTTCTATTTAAATGTACATAATACACTTGAACTAATTCAGTTAGCTTATCATGAGCTTGTCCTGCACACTCAGTGACATCCTTTTACATGAATAAAAGTTCATTATCCTGATAGCTGTCCAATCAGGAAAGACCAAGATTTCCTAGTATCATCTCATCCAATTCTAATTTCAATTTAACCACATCCACTGCGCTTTCCCTCGCTGGAGACTATGGCGCCTGATGACTCAGGTGTATACACGAAAACTGAAACCAAGAGTAACCGGAACAGTTATTGAGTCTGGGGAATTAGGAAAAGTAGAGTTAATAGGAGTACTGATCCCTAAATTCTCTCCCATTAGGTTCTGACTCATACTTATTGTGGTGGTGGCTCTTTCAGAGTCTCCACCGATAACACTATTAATTTCTTCAGGGTGTATAACATAAGGTGGTGGACGTGTCGAGAACAATACATCTAGGAAATAGTTAGAATCGCTATCACTGTCTTTGCCTGAACCCGCTGGGCTTTCTACTTTATCCCCATTTACTTCTCTTTCTGAGGTTCCTCACTCGTCAATGAAGAGTATAATCTAGTTCCCTCAATTATATCAGCTCTCCAATTTTATTGCTCCGCTTCCCACCTAGCTTTGTCACAGCTATGTACTGCCTTTCGGACTCTTCCCTGATATTTCTTCCTTTGCTTAAAATGAGCTACTTATTGCCAAGCATTAAGTGCCTCATTCTCTGCAGGTCTAGGAGGTGGCTAACTTTTGTACAATACCCTTATTAAATGTTCATTTGTTCTCAAATTAAATGTGCCATAGCGTGGAAACTTCATAGCATCTTCTTTCTCAGTGATCTTATGTCATTGACTCAATCAAATGCACGTGTGTAGATCTAAATTTATTGGCATAAAATGGCTTGCTGTGTCTTCTGGAAGTGCCTGTCCCCTATCACAAACAGACACTCTCACATCTTCTCTAATCAAATCTCATAGAATAGTAATATCAACAGTCACAAATAGAATTTCCTTCAAACCAGGAATTAATTTATTTACCCACAATTCTTATTCGGTGTTAACAAACAACCAAACCATCACATTCTACGGTTTAACCAATAACAGCATAACACAAATCCAAACATCTACTCTCAGCGCTGCACACTGTGACATCCTTCTCACTCCTTGCAGAGGTTTTCCCTCCTTTACAATTTTCACAAACTTACTCTTCTCAATGTCAAACAGGCAGAACAGCAACACTAAATGCTTTTAACAAAAACTTTGTCTGCTCCACTAAAGAATTGAGAGTATTCAATCTCACAAGAAATGGTCCAGAGCGACACTTTCTGGCACCTCAGACTCACACTTGAGTGAACTTCGACCAGCGAGGAATCACATGTATCAGCTTCACCTCTGCACAATAGGATCCATCACACCAACCACAACCTACACTCACACAAAGTTATGTGTTCCTATCTCAATTGTGCAGCCAATGGTACCTCATAACTAACACCAGCAAACTTAGCAGACAATTACAACACAGTAAATTCTACACTGATAACGTATTACTAATCCAGGGATCTTAGGCTACGGTAAGACCGATAACTACTTCAACTTCTTAGTATTAAGTGCACCCATTTCCACAAAACAACTAAAACATCACAGTATCAAAACACACAATCTCAGCAAAATATTGCAAGCTAGACATAATCAACACACAACCCTATTAATACAGACTTATACGCTGCTACAACTCCTTTCTGAATTGGTGGGACACCGCTGATTCTTCAAATCGAGGGACGTTTTTGTGGGCTAGGGTTAGGTTTGGGCAAGTGTAGGGCTCCTAAAGGGATACAGTAACTTCCTTTGCTTCAGTAACCAACCACCTGACAAGCTACCATCTGAGATTGCACAGGGAACGTGTGCTGCACTCTCTTAGTGTAATTGTCAAAACATTTTACCCACTGGTTGTATGGACCTTTTTTGGTTGCCATGAAGCCCTGTAAGAGAGTAGGCATCAACTATCCCTTTCAAACTCGTGAAGCCAATGTGCATCCACAATAAGGACCAGAAGTCACTAAATATGGTTAACGGGGTCTATATCAGATTATTAATCAAGCCAGTATATAGGCATGCATAGAATAATTTAAAAAGATACAGCAATACAGTTGGCAAGCTGAAATATCTCAGTACATTCAGCCATACCAAGATCAGATAAAAAATAGTCACAGCCAAAACAATACAGAAAGTGAGAATAAGGAATAGGTGTTTCATAAAGAATATCTCTCTCTCGCTCTCTCTCTCTCTCAAACATAGGGTAACTGTTCATCTAATCAGGGCTTCTAGGTAGGGAATTTCCTGAAGCCTTTGTGCTGCCAGTTTGTGGTGGAAACTAGTGTGAATCGCATGGGTGATCCAGAAAAGCTATAGATTTCTGAAAAGTAAACAACATTTATTTTGTATTCAGCAAGAGGTCATATGTGTAGATCCCTCAAGGTATTCCCAAGGAAAATAACTGTGAAAAAAAAAGAAATATTGAAAATGACTAGGAAAAATGAGCATTTGAGAGAACATTTTCATCTGTAATTTTTTGTTACAATGGCAGATTGACAAAAGCAATATTTCATTATGTCTGCTAGACCCTTCTGGTTGTGGTGATATATAGGGTTTGTCGATTATCCATGAATCCAAGGTACCCGGAGCAAACAACCGAGCTGCACCCTACAATGGGTTTTCATAGAGTACCAAGCATAGACCAATTCTTATAGGGAAATAGGCAGAGTGAAAAATGGGTATCAAGCAAACCTATGGATTTCTGAAATAGGCACAAGATATAGAGTTTAGTGGTTATTTCTACATCTCTAAATTTGTGGGTAAAAATAAACATGTTACCAATGTGCTCTTGCTGTTAAAATATTCTTGCTGCCCCTTTTAATTTGAAATGTCCTTCCTGCTGTGCTGGTATCCAGACACAACAAGAGGTGGTGAAATACCCCACTCACCTTCCTTGCTCTATACATACATACATTCGCTGACAAAAAAAACACAGGGATGTTATAGTTAGGCTCAGATTTTCCCTGGGCCCCTGTCACACACGGTGTTCTCACCAATAATTGTATGGTAAGTGTTGCAGTGATATTATCAACAATGTCATAGAAGGTCATGATTGATGTAATATGTGGGGTGATTAGCAGGGCATGACAAGGGCGAGAGTTATAGTTACCTTAGAGCACTTGTTATAATTTCTTGAGCTACATATAACTACAATTGATTAATTTCTATTTTGTGTTGGTAAAATATGAACCATCCCTATAACCTTTGATTGTTTAGTAAATTTCTAAGGTTTTTTAATTCTATTTGCTACCTATTACATCCCTGTACCCTTTGTTTTTTCAGTGAATTTCTAGGTTTTTTTAACGTAAAGTAATATTTAATTACCATACATGAATCTAACTGCTGCTGCACATGGCGTTTGGACTTGTGTGACAGGGCGCTGGCTGCAGGGCCTGGCCTGTGGTCAGGCCACGCAGCCAACCCCCCACATGCAGCTAACCCCACGCTGTGGGTCTGTGAGTAGGTGTGTGATTGGACATATGGGTGTGACTGGGTGTGTGTGGGTGAGTGACTGTATGAGTGGGTGTGTGAGTGTGTGAGTGCCTGTGTGGGTCAGTCAGTGGGGGTGTAAGTATCTGTAAGGGTGTGTGAGTGATTGTGTGGGTGTGTGAATGGGTGTATGAGTGGCTTGTGGGTCTGTGAGTGGGTTTGGAAGTGATTTTGTTGTTTTGCAAGTGGTTGTATGGGTGTGTGAGTGGTTGTATGAATATGTAAGTGAGTGTGTGAGTGCCTATATGTGTGGCTGTCTGGGTTTGTGACTGGGTGTGGTAGTTTTTTTGTGGGTGGAAGTTTGAGTGGGTGTGTGAGAGAGTGTTTAATTTTTATTTTTTAATTGGGGTCTGGATCTGCAGATCCTTCGCAGATTCACACACATGGGAGGTGGCTATGTGTTACAGTGAATCTGCGGATCCTAATGTGTCCCAAAAAAGCAATTTTGGGCAATTTCATGCACATAAGAGGTCCCTCAGAGAACCCTCCATAAGTCCCATGGGGTCAGGGTACCTCTATCCGGATTGGTTCTATCCTATTTATTCTTTATCCCCCTCCCCCACCCAGGAACCATGTACTGATTCATAAAATTGCTGCCACAACTTTTCTCTGAGGTTGTGGCCAGCAAATCATGGCATTGCTGTTGGTGTTGGCTCAGCGTCTCTTGATATACATACATCTTTTTCTTTAATAACCCAAACCCTACTGAACAGATTTACACCAAATTACAAAAATAGATCTCTCTGGACCAAGTTCTAGCTTTCATCAAAATTTGGTGTCATTCTGTCCAACGGTTCAGGCTGTAATTGTGTCCATAATACCTATGGGATATTGCATGGGGAAAACTTGTTTTGGGATACCCCCAACACTTTATCTTAGCCCCAAGGGGGAGGATCCAAAACACTTTTTTCCCCATTCTAGGTCAACCTGACAGAAAAGTTGCACCCACCATTTTGTTTGTAGAATCAGCTGGAGAGCGTGAAAAAAACACTGCAAAAACACATAAGGGGTCAGGATACAGGTATTCTGACCCCATATAACACAGAGGGTTCCAGACCCCTTATTCGTAAAAAACAAAGTCCCAATTGTATTTTTTGATCGATCCGCGGACCAGCTGCAGGGCTCAGAGCAGCCCCCCAGGTAAATTTGCGGTGGACCCACTGACAGAAAAAAAAAATGAAATAAACCCCACCCACTGCATCCAACCCCATGCTGCACACAGCCGAAGACCATGCACAGCTTGGGTTTGGGTGAATGCTGGAGTGTTGGCCGCAGGCCTGGCCAAAGGTCAGATCCTGAGGCCAATCCCCCCTGTGCATGGCCTTTGTCCATGCGAGGGGCTGGTTATAATAACCTGTGTGTAAACAAAATAAAAAGATTACAAAAAAACACATAGAATTTCACTAAAAACACCCATAGAAATTCACTGACAAAAAACAAAGGTTATAGGGACTTAATAGTTAAGTTGATATTTTACCCATACAATATCATAGAAATTCAGTAAATATGGTTATACTTATAGTTATACTTATCTGAAGAAACTATAATTCATGCTGGAAAGTAACTTTAGGCAATGAGTGACAGTTTCTTAACGTAAGTATAACTATAACTGCTGAATTTGCTATGTTTTTGTAAGGGTAAAACGTCAACTTAATTATAACACCCCTGTAACCTTCCTTTTTTTCATAAAGATTATGGCTTTAATAGGAAGTACAAATGCACATTGTGAAAGGGCTAAGGCCCATTTTAGAAGAGTCCATTTATAATCTATAATAATGAGGCATAAAGTGGAATTTATAGTACATTCTGTAGGAAATGAATTAATGTTTTTTAAGGCAGCTTCATCACTGAAGGTGTTATTTTTCTATACATAGCACTCGGGTTGTCATAGATGAGGTATACGGCAAAGAGCGGGAGGGGAGGACTTTTCTTTTATGATTTGAGAGAACTGTATGAACTTAATTTTATACAGAACAGTATTTATATTATTTTATCAGTGAGTGGACTTTTTTTGCATGTGAACCTCTTCGGAGTTCCAAATCATGGAATAATAAATTGAATTGAATGCGTGATTATCATTTTGTACATAAGTGTAAGATAAAGATGGCAGATTTGATGCATAGGATTTTCATAGCTGAAGTATTTTTAAATCTTGCATTTCTTGCACACTTGTTTTGCAAACCTTGCACATTTATTTATGCAAAGCGTTTGGTTCTGAAGCCATATATGAATTTTGTATCCATTGCAGTTTTGTGTATATAATATATTTGGGATTGATGCAATCAATGATTTTTGCACCGTATAATTTCCTTGCACTTCAAACTGCTGTTTTGAACACATATTTATTTCATTACTTTTGCAACAGACTGTTGCAGAAGGGAATCCTGGGTGCTGTAAACGTCAAGTAACACTTTAAGTTGTATATTGCAGGTTATGCATAGTGATAAATTCTACAACTTCATTGTATGAAGACCATCTCATGAGTGATTTAATAGTTGAGGTCTTAAGCAGTGCATTACGGGGGTGCAAGTTATAGTTAGCTGAGGTAACGATAACTGCTGAATTTCAATCGTTTTGTACCTGTGAAATGTGAGCTTAACTATAACGTCCATGTAAGCTTTGGTCTTTTCAGTGAATTCATTAATTTCTTAGGCTTTTATAATTCTATTTTCTAACTATAACGTCCCTGTAACCTTTGTTTTTTCAGTACATTTCTATGGTTTTTATAATACTATTTCCTACCTATAACGTTCCTGTAACCTTTGTTTTTTTCAGTGAATTTCTATGTTTTTTAAATTTTATTTACTAACTGTAACATCCCTGTAAGGCTTTGTTTTTTAAGTGATGTTTTCAGTTTTTCTTGGGAGGTTGCAAGGTGTTTATATTAATATGATGTTTAATTATATATATTAGCTTAGTGTATGAGTACACGTATAGGTGAATGAGTGAGTGAATTAGTGGTATATGCGTGAATTCACTGACTCGTTATCATACTACGCTATATATAGCTGTTTTGTGGATATATGTATGATTTATGTGATATATGAGTGGTCTATTTGGTTATGAAGATTTCAGTATAGATAGCACATTTCATGTATACCTGGCTATACTAGTCTAGAAGTGGAGATATCACTCAGTAGGTACATTTTTACTTTTTAATCACTGGGTATTGTGCTATTTATCCATGTGTAATATTCCTCATGGGCACATTTTGTGTACTAAAATAGAATTATAGTTCTTATTAAAGAGGTTAACTAATCAAAAGTACATATGGACGAAAAGCTGCACATTGATGCTCACCACTAGTAGGCTCAAAGCATGCTTAAATGACTAAGGCCCTCATTCTGACCCTGGCGGTCGGTGATAAAGCGGCGGCCAAGCCGCCAACAGGCCGGCGGTCTAAAATATGCAATTCTGACCCTGGCGGGAACCGCCAACACAGCCCGCCAACTTAACACTCCGCCCGCCACGGCGGTACAAACAAACAGCGCGGCGGTTCCCGCCAACAGCCAGGCGGCAGACAATGTACCGCCCACCCTATTACGACCCACCAATCCGCCACCTTTTCCGGGGCGGGAGCACCGCCGATAAGAACACGGCGGAAACAGACTACGAACGGGAAAACGCTCACCTCTACGCACTCCACGCGAGATTCCGGCAGTATGGAACCAGAGTTGCAGGTCATCCCAGCACTCCTATACCTGCTCATATACCAGGAGCATGCCCGGCGGCGCGGAAGACATCGGTGAGTACTGCACCTACGACACAGGGGAGGGAAAAGATTACCGGCACACACCCACCCACCCACACCCACTACAACACACACATCAATGCATTCCCACAGATCACTGTCACAACCCACAAACCACCCCCCTCCGAAATAATGCAAAGACCAAAAGAAGAGATCACAAACGGGCAGATATATTGAAATATGTACACCAGTAATCCCAATAAATAAATAAACTATGTACAAAATATATACAGCTACTAAATGTAGTCCAACCACTGTCCGTGGATCACAGGGGTCCTGTGCAAAGGGGCAAGGCCCAGTCCCACGACAAGAACTCCACGGAGAGAACACTGCAGGGGCATCAGAAAGAAAATAGGACAGGCACCTCAGGGGGAAGGGAAGGGGGGGCACCTCAGCCACTTGAGTACACGACGCCAGATCCACGAGGGGACTCCATGACCACTGGCCCATCCTGGGGAGAGCAAAGCCACAGTCCAAACAGTCCATACAGTGGGTGGCCTGCCCACTGGGCCATCCTGGGAGAGCAAAGCCACAGTCCATACAGTCCATACAGTGGGTGGCCTGCCCACTGGGCCATCCTGGGGAGAGCAAAGCCACAGTCCATACAGTCCATACAGTGGGTGGCCTGCCCACTGGGCCATCCTGGGGAGAGCAAAGCCACAGTCCAAACAGTCCATACAGTGGGTGGCCTGCCCACTGGGCCATCCTGGGGAGAGCAAAGCCACAGTCCATACAGTCCATACAGTGGGTGGCCTGCCCACTGGGCCATCCTGGGGAGAGCAAAGCCACAGTCCAAACAGTCCATACAGTGGGTGGCCTGCCCACTGGGCCATCCTGGGGAGAGCAAAGCCACAGTCCATACAGTCCATACAGTGGGTGGCCTGCCCACTGGGCCATCCTGGGGAGAGCAAAGCCACAGTCCAAACAGTCCATACAGTGGGTGGCCTGCCCACTGGGCCATCCTGGGGAGAGCAAAGCCACAGTCCAAACAGTCCATACAGTGGGTGGCCTGCCCACTGGGCCATCCTGGGGAGAGCAAAGCCACAGTCCAAAAAGTCCATACAGTGGGTGGCCTGCCCACTGGGCCATCCTGGGGAGAGCAAAGCCACAGTCCATACAGTCCATAACAGACCCCACTGCCACTGGAGGAGGCAAGTTGGCCAGAGGACATCCTGCAGCCCTGCCCGAGATAGATGATGCCCTGCCACGTCTGCCAAAGGGCCAGCGGTTCTTGCCTTGAAGGGCCCAGTTCAGCGCTCCTTGCCTTGAAGGGCCCAGTTCAGCGGTTCTTGAGACGGCGGGGCCCAGCGGAGCGGTTCTTGAGACGGCGGGGCCCAGTTCAGCGGTTCTTGAGACGGCGGGGCCCAGGTCAGCGCTCCTTGCCTTGAAGGGCCCAGTTCAGCGCTCCTTGCCTTGAAGGGCCCAGTTCAGCGGTTCTTGAGACGGCGGGGCCCAGCGGAGCGGTTCTTGAGACGGCGGGGCCCAGTTCAGCGGTTCTTGAGACGGCGGGGCCCAGGTCAGCGGTTCTGGAGACGGCGGGGCCCAGGTCAGCGCTACTTGCCTTGAAGGGCCCAGTTCAGCGGTTCTGGAGACGGCGGGGCCCAGCGGAGCGGTTCTTGAGACGGCGGGGCCCAGTTCAGCGGTTCTTGAGACGGCGGGGCCCAGTTCAGCGGTTCTTGAGACGGCGGGGCCCAGGTCAGCGCTACTTGCCTTGAAGGGCCCAGTTCAGCGGTTCTGGAGACGGCGGGGCCCAGCGGAGCGGTTCTTGAGACGGCGGGGCCCAGTTCAGCGGTTCTTGAGACGGCGGGGCCCAGTTCAGCGGTTCTTGAGACGGCGGGGCCCAGTTCAGCGGTTCTTGAGACGGCGGGGCCCAGGTCAGCGCTACTTGCCTTGAAGGGCCCAGTTCAGCGGTTCTGGAGACGGCGGGGCCCAGCGGAGCGGTTCTTGAGACGGCGGGCCCAGTTCAGCGGTTCTTGAGACGGCGGGGCCCAGTTCAGCGGTTCTTGAGACGGCGGGGCCCAGTTCAGCGGTTCTTGAGACGGCGGGGCCCAGGTCAGCGCTCCTTGCCTTGAAGGGCCCAGTTCAGCGGTTCTGGAGACGGCGGGGCCCAGCGGAGCGGTTCTTGAGACGGCGGGCCCAGTTCAGCGGTTCTTGAGACGGCGGGGCCCAGGTCAGCGCTACTTGCCTTGAAGGGCCCAGTTCAGCGGTTCTGGAGACGGCGGGGCCCAGCGGAGCGGTTCTTGAGACGGCGGGGCCCAGTTCAGCGGTTCTTGAGACGGCGGGGCCCAGTTCAGCGGTTCTTGAGACGGCGGGGCCCAGTTCAGCGGTTCTTGAGACGGCGGGGCCCAGGTCAGCGCTCCTTGCCTTGAAGGGCCCAGTTCAGCGGTTCTGGAGACGGCGGGGCCCAGCGGAGCGGTTCTTGAGACGGCGGGGCCCAGTTCAGCGGTTCTTGAGACGGCGGCCGGTCTATGGCCAACTGCTAATTGCCTGGTGGTGCCCTCCTGGGCAGCGGGGATGGTGCTCCTTCAATGCCCACCTGGGCAGTGGTAGGTACAGTGGGAATGGGAGTGGAGGGAGAGGATGTGGTTGTAGGTGAGTCACGTTTGCTGTCTTTGGGTGCAGGTGCAGGAGGGATAGGCTGTCGTGAGGTGGATGGCTGTTGGGTGGGTGGGTGGCTGCGTTTGTGTGGTGTGGAAGAGGGGGTGACAGACACAGTGGGAGAGGACACAGGGGACGTGTAAATGGCAGTGGGGGTGGTGACTGCACGTGTGCGGACTGGAGTGGAGGGTGTGCTGGTGATGGAAACACTGGCTGATGGTGAGGTGAATGGAGGTGTGAGTGTAGACGTCACAGGGAGGGAGGAGGGAGACGAGGAGGTGGGGGTCACAGAGGTGGTAGTGACTGTTGGCATGTCTGCATCGGAATGTTGCGTGTGTGAATGTCTGCGTGATCTGTGGTGCTTATGTTTGGATGAGCTTCTCTTGGGTGTTGAGGTGTGTGCAGGCTGGTCTGATGGTGTTGGTGGGACAGGCAGAGGAACAGGAGACTGGGAGGAGGGAGTTAGTAGAGGCAGGCAGGAGACAGGGACAATGGCTGCCGTCAGTGCTGAGGCCAGAGCCTGGAACGATCGCTGATGGGCAGCCTGACCCGAATGAATGCCCTCCAGGTACGCATTGCTGCGATGAACCTCCCTCTCCACCCCCTGGATGGCATTCAAAAGGGTAGTCTGCCCAACAATGAGCGTTCGGAGGAGGTCAATGACCTCCTCACTGAGGGCAGCGGGGGTAACAGGGGCAGGGCCTGAGGTGCCTGGGGCGAAGGAGATGCCCGGCTTCCTGGCAGAGCGGGCACGGGGCGAACGCTGAGGGGCTGCTGGGAGGGCGGAGATGGTGCGCTGGGTGGCGGCTGTACCTGTAATGGCGGGGGGCACGGATGGTGCCACCCCCGCAAGGGAGCCCCCTTCCGAGGACGTGTCCGTGTCGCTGCAGGGTCCAGTCGTCCCCGTCGTGGAGCTCCCCTCGCCCTCCGTCTCACTGGTCCAGTCTGACTCTGTGGCATGGCCCTCCTGGGCCATGTGAGATGCAGCTCCCTCCTGCCCCGATGCCACTTCTCCTCCGCCTGATGATGCTGATGCACACAAGCACAGAAAGACAAACAAAAAGGGGGGGGAGAGAGAAATAAAGGGATATTGATTACATGGATCTCGGGTACAGTTAGCGGACATGACAGACACAGATGCCCCCTGCACTAAGTTGCGCACTTGGGGTCCGCTACGCATTCCGTGGAACATGCCCTACACGCCTAGAGTTGACAACTGCACCCATGGATGACACGGCCCAGGGATGGCTGTACTGACAAACTACTGAGGGTGGTGGCTGGGGACACAGGGGCTTACGGGGGTGCCCAGCCTACAGATATCGCCCTGGCCTAGGGGGACCCCCAGCCCTCCTCCCCCACCCAGACACCTCCACTGCGCGGCAACAGAGTAGATAATGCTTGTACTCACCCCCTTGTGTCTGCTGTGCTGCCCTCACGCGCCCATCCAAATCAGGGTAGGCCACCGCCAGGATCCGGAACATCAGGGGACTCAGTTGACGGCAGGCACCCCGCCTACGTTGGGAGGCCATCCCCAGCAGAGACTCGGCGGTCTTCTTGGTCCCGCGGCGGATGTCCTCCCACCTCTTGCGGCAGTGGGTGCCCCGTCGATGGTGGACCCCCAGGGTCCGGACTTCCTTGGCGATGGCACGCCAAATCCCGATCTTCTCATGGGCGCGGACCTATGTGACACGTACAGGGAGGGAGAAATACCACGTTCAAGTTTGTCAGCATTTTCCTTGCCAGTGGCCCAACGCCCCCCATCCCCGCCAGGCCCCCCGCCATGCCCCCGCCATGCCCAACATGCCCCCCATCCCCGCCAGGCCCCCCGCCATGCCCCCCGCCAGGCCCAACATGCCCCCCATCCCCGCCATGCCCCCCGCCATGCCCAACATGCCCCCCATCCCCGCCAGGCCCCCCGCCATGCCCCCGCCAGGCCCAACATGCCCCCCATCCCCGCCAGGCCCCCCGCCATGCCCAACATGCCCCCCATCCCCGCCATGCCCCGCGCCATGCCCCCCGCCAGGCCCAACATGCCCCCCATCCCCGCCAGGCCCCCCGCTAGGCCCCCAAGCCAGCCAGTGGCCCCAAATCCAGATTGAATTAAACTCACTTGTTGGTCTGGAGGACCGTAGAGTAGCGCATACTGGGGGAGGACCCCATCCACAAGTTTCTCCAACTCCTCTCCAGTGAAGGCAGGGGCCCTTTCCCCAGGTGCAGCAGCCATTGTCCCTTCCAGACCGAGGTCACAGCAACACTTGCAGTATAGGTCCTCTCCTGTGAAAGTTCAAGTCGCAAGTGGATAAGTAGATAGAAAATGGCGGTCACGTCCGCGGCGGTGCGTACCGCGGCGGTGCGTCCCGCCACCGCCGGCGCCCTTCGCCATTGGCTCCTGAAACCCATAGGCTTCAATGTTAACCAATGCGGCTTGGCGCCGCGGTCTTCGCCCGCCGCCCGCCGCGGTGTGCCACGCCAGCGCATTGACCTCACATCCCATTGTCACACTTCACAGGTCAGGCAGCCGCCATTTCCAGGGCCCACATGGCTCAATTTCAACTGCGTCACACAGGCCTAGGCCTTGCATAGCCACTCAGACACGCCATTCACTGCATAGAGAATGGTTTACTGTGCTAGCTGTGAGTACGTACCTGTGGGTTGCTTGACTGTGTGCTCCATGTTGTCCTTCCTAGGCACCGTCCGCTGGGTTGGGCGAGGAGACGGATGAATCCTCCCGTGTACCGACCGCTGGTGGACCTGTCGACAATGGAAGAACGCCACATTATCCTGACCTACCGTCTTAACCGTGCCACTATCCATGAACTGTGTGCCCAGCTGGAGCCCGACCTGATGTCCCCCATCCGCCAACCCACAGGGATTCCCCCTCTGGTGCAGGTCATGTCAGTACTCCATTTCTTGGCAAGTGGGTCATTTCAGACAACCGTGGGAATTGCTTCTGGGATGTCTCAGCCCATGTTTTCGAAGGTGTTATCCAGAGTGTTGTCTGCCCTGATGAAATCCGTGAGGAGCTACATCATTTTCCCAGAGGTGGGCGAATTGGCTACAGTGAAGGGTGATTTCTACGCCCTTGGACATATTCCCAACGTAATTGGTGCCATTGATGGGACCCATGTGGCTTTGGTTCCCCCAAGAGACAGGGAGCAGGTGTACAGGAACAGAAAAAATTACCATTCAATGAACATCCGGGTGGTGTGTTTGGCTGACCAGTACATCTCGCATGTAAATGCCAAATTCCCAGGGTCAGTGCATGACGCCTACATCCTCAGGAATAGCAGCATCCCTTACGTGATGGAACAGCTACAGAGACACCGTGTATGGCTAGTGGGGGACTCTGGGTACCCCAACCTGTCGTGGCTACTGACCCCAGTAAGGAATCCCCGGACCAGGGCAGAGGAACGGTACAATGAGGCCCATGGGCGTACTAGGAGGGTGATCGAACGCACCTTTGGCCTCCTAAAGGCCAGGTTTAGGTGCCTGCATATGACAGGTGGATCCCTAATGTACTCACCTAAGAAGGTGTGTCACATCATCGTGGCCTGCTGCATGCTTCACAACCTGGCTTTGCGCCGCCAGGTGCCTTTCCTGCAGGAGGATGGTCGAGACGGTGGTGTTGTGGCAGCGGTGGAACCTGAGGAGAGTGACGAGGAGGAAGACGACGGGGCTGAAACAGACAACAGGGACAGAATCATTGAACAGTACTTCCAATAGGACACAGGTAACATTTCAAAGATAATTTAGTAAATGTTAACTACTCTCCTGCATCTCTGCTGCCTGTCTATTTGCCCCAGTGTATGATGACTGAGTTTTGGCTTTTCCCTCCCTATTTCAGATCTGGGGTCCCCACTACGAGTCCTGTGCTTCGTTTCCCCATGGACTACAGCTTTGTGGCAGCTGTTTGTTGACTTCACCATGTACAAGGACATATTTGCACTGTCATGTCAATTACAATATATTGAAATCACAGCCAGACTCCAGATATTTTGGTGCAAAATAGGTGTTTATTTAAGTGCTCAAAATGGGATGGGTGGTTTCAAGTGGGTGGGGGCTATGGTGAAGGAATGTCCATGGCAGAGTCCAGAGTAACAGTCACACAGGTGCATTGTCCAGAGGCCTGTGGAGAGATGGAGCATGGGCAGTTCAAGGATGGACAGGGTGACAATGTGGGACAGTGGGATGACATCAGGTGGTATCCATTGCTGGCGGGGGTCTTGACATCCTACTCTGTCTTCTTGCGAGATCTCAGGGCCCTCTTGCGGGGTGTTTCTTCTCCTGCAGGAGGTGGGGGTCTGGTGGGCTGCTGCTGTGCGGGGGCCTCCTGTCCACTAGCGCCGGCGGAGGTGGTTGGCTGTTCTTGGTCCAGGCTAGTGGCAGGGGCCCTTGGGTGTTGTTCAGTGTCCGCCCTGCTGTTTACGAGGTCCTGCAGCAGCCCTACCATGGTAACCAGGGTGGTGTTGATGGCTCTGATGTCCTCCCTGTACCCCCGATAGTGTTCCTCCTGCAGTACCTGGATCTCCTGGAACCGGGCCAGTACCGTCGCCATCGTCTCCTGGGAGCGGTTGTATGCTCCCATGATGGTGGTGAGGACCTCGTGGAGAGTGGGTTCCCTGGGCCTCTCCTCCCCCCCCTGTCGCACAGCTGCCCTCCGAGTTGCCCTGTTTCCCTGGGCCTCTGCCCCCTGGCCGGTGTGCCCACTACCACTGCCCCCAGGTCCCTGTTGTTGTTGGGGTGGTGGGTTATCCTGGGTGCCCTGTAGTGGTAGACACACCGCAGATTGACGCGCCCTGGAGACAGAGGCATGGGCCCGCTGGGTGGGAGCTGTGCTGGTGTTCCCAGAGGGGTTTGGGTCTGTAGTGGCCTGGGCCTGTGTGAGGGGAACCGACTGTCCAGAGGTCCCCGATGGTCCGGGCTGGTCATCGGTGTCCAGGTCGACAGAGCTGCTGTCATCGCTGACGGCCTCTTGGGTGGGGGGTGTGGAGAATTCTGGCCCCTCCGCCGCGGTGTGTTGACGGTCAGGTCCTGCAGGGGTATAGAGGTATGGTTATAGTTTCAATGTGTGGCATATGGGTGTATCTATGGGTTCTCGTGTCCCCAAGTGCTGGCATTCGTGTGTGGGGGCTTTGGTGAGGGTGGCTTGTGGGGGGGATGTGTATATGCATTGGGCATGCTTTGGTGATGGGTGTCCATGCTTAGTGGACGCATGCAGGCCTAGGTTTTGGGATGTGTGGGTGGTGATGGTGAGACATTGGCGGGGAATAGGTGTGCTGGGGGTGGGGGTGAGGATGGTGGTGGGGGTGAGGATGGTGGTGGGGGTGGGGGTGAGGGTGGGGTTCGAGGATGGGGGTGAGGGTTGGGGTATGATTTGGCATGCAGGTGGGGGGGAAGCAGTATTGAAGCTTCAACTTACCAGTATCCATTCCTCCGCCGACTCCTGCGAGGCCGTCAGGATGCAGGATGTTCAAGACTTCCTCCTCCCATGATGTGAATTGTGGGGGTTGAGGTGGGGGTCCTCCGCCAGTCTTCTGCACGGCGATGTTGTGCTTGGATACCATGGAACGCACCTTCCCCCGTAGGTCGTTCCATCGCTTCCTGATGTCTTCCCGATTTCTGGGGTGCTGTCCCACTGCGTTGACCCTGTCGACAATCCTCTGCCATAGCTCCGTCCTCCGGGCAATGCTGGTGTATTGTATCTGTGTGCCGAACAGCTGGGGCTCTACCCGAACGATTTCCTCCACCATGACCCTGAGTTCTTCGTCTGTGAAGCGGGGTTGTCTTTGGGGTGCCATGGGGTGGTGTGTATGATGTGTGGGGTGGAGTATGTGTATTTAAGTGAGTTGAGTGTGGTGGTGTGTGTTGTTTTGTGTGTGAATAGTGTGTGGGTGATGGTGTTGAGTGGCTGTGGCTGTTAGTTTGTGGATGCTGGTGTCTCGCTCTGGCCTTCGTTCAGAATTTTTTAGCGTAGGGGTTTGTGGGTGATGTGGGTGGGTGTTTTATATTATATTGTGTGTGTGGGAGTGGTGTGTGTATGTGTATCAGGTGTGTGGGATTCAAATCGTCCAATGTGGCTGAGTTTTGTTCGTTTGTGTGTATTCTGACCGCGGCGGTGTGTCCCGCCAATGGAATACCGCGTTTGAATGACCGCCGCGTGGATTCGTGGGTCGTAATGGCATGGGCGTATTTCTGTTGGCGTGACGGTGGAGGTTTTGTCACCTCCACTTTTCCGCCGACCGCTGGTCTGGCGGTCTGTTGTGGCGGTCGGATTTTCGGAGGTTTGCCTTCTGCGGGTCAGAATGACCGTGGCGGGTTTCCGCGACCGCGGCGGGATTATGGAGGATTTCTGACCGGCGGTAGGCGCCTTTTACCGCCGAGGTCAGAATGACCACCTAATTGTTTTAATCAGTAAGTAGGTAGTAACAGATCTTGACTCCATATGAAAGTGACTGTATGAGTTGCTAAGTATGTATGATACTACAGCATACATAGTTGCAGTCTGTATCTAATAAGTATTAATAAATTAAGTGTAGGTCTTTTTTTCCTTATTATTATTATTTTTTTTATTTATCCAGATCCACGGTGCCCGAAAACATGGAGGGCCAATTCTATTATTTTTTTTCCGATCACGTGATCGGGTGGGATCTGCGGCTCTGAATCTACAGATCCTGCTATTTTTTATAAGGTTAGTTTTAGTATATACATACATCTGTGTTATATATTGGAGTCAGGGTGAACCTATATGTAAGTATATCACTTGATCTATACTTAATGCACAAGTGTGTGTCTGGGTTGTCAGTATCTCCATTAGTATATGGCTGCATGTATCATTATAAGCATCAGTGTGTCCCTGATTGCGTCAGTGTATGTATCAGTGTCTGTCTGGGTGTGTCAGTGTGTGCATCACTGTGTGTCTGTGTGTATTAGTCTATACGTCAGTGTCTGCTTGGGGGTATCACTGCATGGATGAGTGCGTACCTGAATATGTTAGTGTATGCTTAGGTGTGTCAGTGTATGCATTACTGTGTGTCTTGGTGTGTTATTTTATGCATCCGTGTGTGCCTGGGTGTGTCACAGAATGGATCACTGTGTGCCTGGGTGTGTCAGTGTATGCATCGGTGTGTTCCTGGGTGTGTCAGTGTATGCATCTGTGTGCTCCTAGGTGTGTCTAGGTTTGTATGCATTAGTATATGGCTGCATGTATCAGTGCATGCTTTAGTGTGTCTGTGGGTCAGTATATAGATCAGTGTGTGTCTGGGTGGGTCAATATGTGCATCTTGTGCCTCTGTGTGCTAGTGTATGCATTAGTGTGTGCCGGGGTATGTCAGTCTGTTCGTGAGTATGTGCTTGGGTGTATCAGTGTATGGATGAGTGTGTACCTGGATATGTTAGTGGATGGATTAATGTGTGCCTGGGTGTGTCAGTGTATGTATCAGTGTGTGCCTGGGTGCCTTAATGTATGCATGAGTGTGTGCCTGGTGTCTCACTGAATGTATCAGTGTCTGTCTGCGTGTGTCATTGAGTGCATCACTGTATGTCTGTGTGTGTTAGTGTATGCATTACGGTGTGCCTGGGTGTGTTAGTCTATATGTCAACATCTGCTTGGGGAAATAAGTGTATGAATGAGTGTGTACCTGGCTGTGTTAGTATATGCATCAGTGTGTGCCTAGGTGTGTCAGTGTACTGATTAGTGTGTAGCTAGGTGTGTCAGTGTATGCATCAGTGTGTGCTGCGTGTTTTAGTGGATGCAACAGTGTGTGCTTGGGTATGTCACTGAATACATCAGTGAGTGCCTGGGGTGATGGGTGTGTGTATTAGTGTTTGCCTGGGTATATAAGGTTATGCATCAGTATTTCCGGAGTGTGTTAGTGTGTGCATATCTGTATACATAGGTGTATTTACATTAGTGCCTTGGTGTATAAGTATAATTAACTATGTCTATATTTATAGATGGTCTAAATATGTAATTAGTTACCTACATTACTGCAATAAATAGGTCAATTAATCTGTGTAAAAAGAGAAAAACATAAATAAAAGTTAAAGTTTCTTATTATTAAATTATCTATTAGAACTTCACAATCTGTGATAAAAATTATAATGTTAATTACAAGACACAAGAAACATATGTAACTGTAAAACAATTACAAATATTATTTAAGCATGTTATGTTCCCTTGTCCACTGTTTTCAGCTTCTATATGTTTCCACTATAAATGAAGTGTGCATGGATACTCATCCTTAAACGGGGGTGGCGGGTTGGGGGGAGGTAAGTCTTATGAACTGTACAAAAAAAAAACATGTAACTATATAGCATGTTATTTCAAATTAACATTATTATGCATGACACACTCTACAAATATTTTCCAAACTCTTATACTATACAAGTTATACTTGTTAATTAATATAAAGTATATTATAGCGTTATAATATAATTAATGTGTATGAATGATAGTACCAGGTAAAAATGTGTATAAAGACATCACCCTTGGTAGGCTGCATGATGTCAAAAAGTACAGTAATCCATTGAACAGAAGAAGAGTATATCATTGGTGTTAATATTTTTAATATTTTCCAGCTGTCCTTCAAACAAAAGTTTTGCAATCTTTCTCTTTAGCTTCTGTAGATGTTTGTCCTACTGCAAACTTTCTGATCTCTAGTTCCAGTTTAGAACTATATCTGTGGTTCACATCCAAGAGTAAGAAGATTTGAAGATTTAGAATTCCTTAGAAAGACATCACCCTTGTAAGGCCGTATAATGCCTTATTTGGTTATATGAAAAGTCCCAGGTATGTACTATTCCGTTTCCTCTGTAGAAATCCTCCTTAGAGCTTTGGTTTAAGAAACAGAAGGTAGGAATTTGGTAATTTATAGGGTAATCTCTGCTTAAATGTACATTCTGATGGATACACCTACCTGTGGATTCCTCAACTAAAGAATTTTCCCTCACGCGCCAGCTTCAACGGAAATTTTTCTTATAGCTCTGCACGTGGACGATGACGTCACAAATGCCCGACTACACGCGACGCCGAATGTCGGTCACGGACCCCCATGAAAAATGTTTATGGTGCCTTAGTTCCGACCATGAGATCGAGTCATGCGGCTCATGCCAACGCACGAATCCTGAGGCCCTTAAGGAACGAGAGGCAAAATTGTTTCTTGCCCGTTCGAAGAAGAGGAAGGAGAGGCGTCATCGGAGAGAGTCTTCTTCGCGATCTTCGAAGACTCATCGACCCAATGGGGACTCTCGGCGTTGTCACAAATCACAGCGCCAATCGAGCAGGGACCGATTCCGATCCAGATCTCCGTCAGCACGGCGCCGGCCGATGTGGGAGATTACCCCGACTGTCACACCTCCACCCCCAACGACTCCGGCTTCTCCAATGTCTCCTCTGTCTGTGTTTGAAGTCGAGCCTCATCAGGAGCCGACAGCTTCTCTGGGGCAGGAGATGCCTGGTCCATCATCGGCTTCTCCTCTGGTGCCGGTTCCTCAGACTTATCCGGCTTTCCCGGCGCCGGGTACAGATCCAGCTGCATTTTTAAATGCAATGTTTAACATATTTGCCACCATGGCGCCTGGTGGAGGGCATGTGGGTCCGTCAGGTCCTTTGGCCTTTAACTTGGGTGCTCCGGCTCCTTAGAAGCCGACACCCTTTATGCCCTTTCTTCCGTCTGGAGCTGCTTCGGCGCCGATGCCCTTGGCGTCGCCCAGAAGGCCTGTGACGCCGATGATGTCTGCTGTTCCGGCGCCGATGGATTCGGGACGGATCCAGTCGACTGTGAAGTTGCTTGTGGCGCCGGAGGGTTCGGCGTCCGATGGATCCGAGGAGCGGCGCCGTCAAAGATCTTCAGCGTCGGCCGACGCCTTATCGACGCCGGGGCTCGAATCCAGACTCTGATCCAGGAGATTGGCTTTACGGCTCCTGGAGGAAGAGGAGTATAGCAGGCAGCATTTGGAGGAAAGTGAGATCATGGAGCCTTCGGGGGACCTACAAGGCTTAGATACAGCAAGTGGCCTGGACACTTCCCCTGAATGGGATCTGGCTTCCCCAGGGGAGTACACGGAGGAGGCTGCTTCATTTCAAGCTGTGGTGAGGAAGGCTGCAGACTTTATGGACCTTCCTCTTCCTGCTGCGGAGGTGAAGACAAACCTTCTGACCGAAGTGCTGCATCCAGCGTCGGCGATGGCGGAGCCTCTCTTGCCTTTCAATGAGCTCTTTTCGACCCCATTTAGGACATCTGGAAAAAGTCAGTGACTTCGGCAGCCGTCAACAGGGTGGTAGCAAGACGCTATTGTGTGGCCCCAGGTGATCTGGACTTTCTGACCAAGCATCCAACTCCGGAGAGTTTGGTTGTTCAGGCGTTCAGCTCTTGGTTCGTTCCCCGGGGCCCCTGCGGACAGGGAGTCTAAGAAAATGGACTAGGCAGCAAAAAAGACCTTTTCTTCTTGCAGGTTGGCATTAAAGTCTACCAATGCGACTTGCATTTTGGGGCGTTATATTCATGCCCTTATGGATGAGGCTAAGGGCCACCCTGGTTTGCCACAGGAGGTATTGAACCTATTGTCGGACGCTCAGGCGGCGGCGACCCAGGTGATTCAATCTGGGCTGGACACCTCGGATTCAGTGGCACGAGCTAAGGGCACATCCATAGCGACGAGGCAGCAGGCCTGGCTGCGTTCATCAGGTTTCTCCCTGGATGTACAGACTACTCTCCTGGACCTGCCATTTGATGGAGATAAACTTTTTGGGGCAAAAGCCGATTCTGCTCTTGAACGTTTTAAAGAGAGTAGAGCCACGGCGAGGTCATTGGGACTTCAGGCAGCCACTTCCTCTACTTTTAGGTCTTTTAGGAAATTTAGAGGTTTTGGTTGTGGCACCTCCTTTCGTGGCAGGCTCCATGCGGCAGGACAACAACCTGTAGGAACCCTACCTTACAGATCCTTCAGGGGCCGGGGTAGAGTACGAACTAGAGGAGCCACCCAGCAGCACTCTGCCTCTTCCTCAGGAGGGGTGCAGCAGGGAAAGCAGCCTTAGTCCTCCACCACTCCCTGCTCACATGTCTCCAGTAGGGGGGGAGACTTGCCCACTTTCTTCCCATGTGGGAGTCCAAAACATCAGACTCCTGGGTCATCGGCATCGTGAAGAAGGGGTATGCTCTTCCCTTTTGGGAATTTCCTCCCCCCTTACCTCTCCGTCCCTCCTTCTGTTCGGGCGACCATCTTCTGTTATTGCAACAGGAGGTGATGTCCCTTTTGTCGAAAGGCGCAGTGGAGTTGGTTCCAGAGCAGGAGAGGGGTCAGGGTTGCTATTCAAGGTACTTCCTGATCCCCAAAAAGGATGGTCAGTTATGACCAATCTTGGACCTGAGGATTTCGAATTGGTTCCTCAAGCAGGAAAAGTTAAAGATGCTGACCCTGTCACAGGTTCTTTTGGCATTGAACGAAGGAGATTGGATGGTGTCTGTCGATTTGCAGGATGCGTACTTCCATATTCCGATCCTCAAGTCGCACAGGAAGTATCTCCGGTTTGTGGTGGGGTTGCAGCACTATCAGTTTGCGGTCCTTCCGTTTGGTCTTACTTTAATACCTCGAGTCTTCACAAAGGTGATAGCGGTGGTTGCAGCAGAGCTCAGAAGAAGGGGGATAGCGGTGTTTCCTTATCTGGAAGATTAGTTGATCAAAGCCAAGTCTCCGGAGCTCTTGCGGCGCCACCTGCAGTTGACAACTCAGTTGTTGTTCGACCTGGGATTCTCAGTGAATGTGCCCAAATCTCACCTGGAGCCCTCTCAACGCCTCCTGTTCATAGGGGCAGCACTGGACACAACATTGAATCGGGCCTTTCCTCCGCCCCAGCGGGTTCAGGACATTCAGGCGTTGATTCCAATGTTTTGAAATGGAGCGGTAGTTCCAGTCCTCAAGGTCCTTCGTCTGCTCAGTCTGTTCACTTCTTGCATTCTGCTGGTCACTCATGCACGCTGGCACATGAGGGCTCTTCAGTGGTGCGTCCGCAGGCTGTGGTTTCAACACAAAGGAGATCTCGAGGATTCGATCAGGATCTCCAGAGAAACTGCAGCGGATCTCCAATGGTGGGCTGCGGTTGGCAACCTGTCGCAAGGAAGGCCGTTCTCGCTGCCTCCGCCAGTGGCCACAGTTGTGACGGATGCTTCCACTCTAGGGTGGGGAGCTCATCTGGGGGACCTGGAAATCAAAGGCCTTTGGTCTCCAGTGGAACAGAGGTTTCACATCAATCTGTTGGAATTGCGGGCGATATGTCTGGCTCCCAAGGCCTTCCTCCCTTCTCTTCGCGGTCAGTCAGTTCAGGTCCTGACCGACAACACTATTGCGATGTGGTATATAAACAAGAAGGGAGGAGTGGGGTTGTATCTTCTCTGCAGAGAAGCTCTTCGACTCTGTTCCTGGCTTCAGGACCACGAGATTTGCTTGGTAGCAAATCATTTGGCCGGAGTTCTGAACGTGCGTGCGTGCGGACGTTCTGAGTCGGCGCATTTTGATCGATCACAAGTGGCGTCTACATCCGGATCTGGTTCTTTACATCTTCCAGATGTGGGGATACCCGCAGATAGATCTGTTTGCCACTCAGGAGAACACGCACTGCCCGTCATTTTGCAGCCTCCAGTATCCGGTGCAAGGAGCTTTGGGGGGCGCGTTTCAGATGCCCTGGAAGGGTCAGTTGCTTTATGCGTTTCCCCCCATACCCTTGATTCCTCGAGTTATGAGGAAGATCCGCCAAGACCGGGCCCAAGTCATCTTAATAGCCCCGGATTAGCCAAGAAGGGTGTGGTATTCAGACCTTCTCCAACTCTCTCTGTGCCCTCCCCTCCTTCTCCCTTACAGGGCAGACCTCCTCTTGCAGTCGGAGGGGCAGGTTCTACACCCCCACCTCCAGAGCCTGCACCTTCATGCCTGGAGATTGAACGGGGCAATTTGAGTTCCTTTTCTTTCCCGCCGGAGGTGGTGGATGTTATTTTATCGGCCAGGCGACACTCCACCAAATCAATCTATGCAAGCAGGTGGACCAGATTTGTCAGTTGGTGTGGAGAGAACCAAATTAATCCATTGAAGGCTCACTTGTCTGATGTATTGTTATTTGCTCTTTCCTTGGCACAGAAGGGTTGTGCAGTTGCCACAGTTAAGGGCTATTTATCAGCGCTGTCAGCTTTTCTGTGCCTCCCAGACCAGCCCTCTCTGTTTAGGCCACCTTTGGTATTGAGGTTCATTAATGGTCTCACTAATAAGTTTCCACCAACTCCGTTTGTTATGCCACAGTGGGATCTTAATTTAGTATTGAAATTTCTAATGGGATCGCCATGTTCCTTATGTTTCCTAGTTTTAAAGACTGTGGCCCTCATTCTGACCCTGGCGGTCGGTGATAAAGCGGCGGCCAAGCCGCCAACAGGCCGGCGGTCTAAAATATGCAATTCTGACCCTGGCGGGAACCGCCAACACAGCCCGCCAACTTAACACTCCGACCGCCACAGCGGTACAAACAAACAGCGCGGCGGTTCCCGCCAACAGCCCGGCGGCAGACAAAGTACCGCCCACCCTATTACGACCCACCAATCTGCCACCTTTTCCGGGGCGGGAGCACCGCCGATAAGAACACGGCGGAAACAGACTACGAACGGGAAAACGCTCACCTCTACGCACTCCACGCGAGATTCCGGCAGTATGGAGCCAGAGTTACAGGTCATCCCCGCACTCCTATTCCTCCTCATATACCAGGAGCACGCCCGGCGGCGCGGAAGACATCGGTGAGTACTGCACCTACGACACAGGGGAGGGAAAAGATTACCGGCACACACCCACCCACCCACACCCACTACAACACACACATCAATGCATTCCCACAGATCACTGTCACAACCCACAAACCACCCCCCTCCGAAATAATGCAAAGACCAAAAGAAGAGATCATAAACGGGCAGATATATTTAAATATGTACGCCATTAATCCCAATAAATAAATAAACTATGTACAAAATATATACAGCTACTAAATGTAGTCCAACCACTGTCCGTGGATCACAGGGGTCCTGTGCAAAGGGGCAAGGCCCAGTCCCACGACAAGAACTCCACGGAGAGAACACTGCAGGGGCATCAGAAAGAAAATAGGAAAGGCACCTCAGGGGGAAGGGAAGGGGGGGCACCTCAGCCACTTGAGTACACGACGCCAGATCCACGAGGGGACTCCATGACATACAGTGGGCCATCCTGGGGAGAGCAAAGCCACAGTCCAAACAGTCCATACAGTGGGTGGCCTGCCCACTGGGCCATCCTGGGGAGAGCAAAACCACAGTCCAAACAGTCCATACAGTGGGTGGCCTGCCCACTGGGCCATCCTGGGGAGAGCAAAGCCACAGTCCATACAGTCCATACAGTGGGTGGCCTGCCCACTGGGCCATCCTGGGGAGAGCAAAGCCACAGTCCATACAGTCCATACAGTGGGTGGCCTGCCCACTGGGCCATCCTGGGGATAGCAAAGCCACAGTCCAAACAGTCCATACAGTGGGTGGCCTGCCCACTGGGCCATCCTGGGGAGAGCAAAGCCACAGTCCATACAGTCCATACAGTGGGTGGCCTGCCCACTGGGCCATCCTGGGGAGAGCAAAGCCACAGTCCAAACAGTCCATACAGTGGGTGGCCTGCCCACTGGGCCATCCTGGGGAGAGCAAAGCCACAGTCCATACAGTCCATACAGTGGGTGGCCTGCCCACTGGGCCATCCTGGAGAGAGCAAAGCCACAGTCCATACTGTCCATACAGTGGGTGGCCTGCCCACTGGGCCATCCTGGGGAGAGCAAAGCCACAGTCCAAACAGTCCATACAGTGGGTGGCCTGCCCACTGGGCCATCCTGGGGAGAGCAAAGCCACAGTCCATACAGTCCATACAGTGGGTGGCCTGCCCACTGGGCCATCCTGGGGAGAGCAAAGCCACAGTCCATACAGTCCATACAGTGGGTGGCCTGCCCACTGGGCCATCCTGGGGAGAGCAAAGCCACAGTCCAAACAGTCCATACAGTGGGTGGCCTGCCCACTGGGCCATCCTGGGGAGAGCAAAGCCACAGTCCAAACAGTCCATACAGTGGGTGGCCTGCCCACTGGGCCATCCTGGGGAGAGCAAAGCCACAGTCCATACAGTCCATACAGTGGGTGGCCTGCCCACTGGGCCATCCTGGGGAGAGCAAAGCCACAGTCCATACAGTCCATAACAGACCCCACTGCCACTGGAGGAGGCAAGTTGGCCAGAGGACATCCTGCAGCCCTGCCCGAGATAGATCCTGCCCTGCCACGTCTGCCAAAGGGCCAGCGGTTCTTGCCCTGAAGGGCCCAGTTCAGCGGTTCATGAGAAGGCGGGGCCCAGTTCAGCGGTTCTTGAGACGGCGGGGCCCAGTTCAGCGGTTCTTGAGACGGCGGGGCCCAGTTCAGCGGTTCTTGCCTTGAAGGGCCCAGTTCAGCGGTTCTTGCCTTGAAGGGCCCAGTTCAGCGGTTCTTGAGACGGCGGGGCCCAGTTCAGCGGTTCTTGCCTTGAAGGGCCCAGTTCAGCGGTTCTTGAGACGGCGGGGCCCAGTTCAGCGGTTCTTGCCTTGAAGGGCCCAGTTCAGCGGTTCTTGCCTTGAAGGGCCCAGTTCAGCGGTTCTTGAGACGGCGGACGGTCTATGGCCAACTGCTAAATGCCTGGTGGTGCCCTCCTGGGCAGCGGGGATGGTGCTCCTTCACTGCCCACCTGGGCTGTGGGTGGTGGGGCCCTCCTGGCCAGCTGGGCTGGGTCCTCCCTGGGCAGCGGCTATGGGGCTGGTGGGCTCTCCCGGGGCAGCTGTGCCGGTTCCTCCCGGGGCAGCGGCTATGGGGGTTGTGGGCTCCTCCTGGGCAGCAGGCCTGCTGCCTGACCTCTCCAACTTGCTGCCCTTGCCCTCCTTAGTCGTCGGCCTGTGGCCCTTTCCTCCCTTTGGAGCTGTGGCTGGTGACTGTCTCTGGGTGGTGTCCGGGGGGGATGTAGAAGGCGGGCTCCTGCGGCGCCCCTTCCGCCTTCTGCTCCTCTTCCCAGGGGGTGGGCTGGCTGTCCCCTTGCTGCTGGGCAAAGATCCAGACATGCGGGCTGGCGGGCTCCAATACCCCTGCACCCTTGTCAAGGGGGCTGCAGGGCTGGTGGTGGCTGAGGTGCTCTTCTTACCCCGACGAGAAGGAGGGGGGGGCTCAGGGTCAGGAAAGAAGTTAGTAGTGGCGAGGAAGAGCTTCTTGGGACAATGGAGAGTGGTAGGTACAGTGGGAATGGGAGTGGAGGGAGAGGATGTGGTTGTAGGTGAGTCACGTTTGCTGTCTTTGGGTGCAGGTGCAGGAGGGATAGGCTGTCGTGAGGTGGATGGCTGTTGGGTGGGTGGGTGGCTGCGTTTGTGTGGTGTGGAAGAGGGGGTGACAGACACAGTGGGAGAGGACACAGGGGACGTGTAAATGGCAGTGGGGGTGGTGACTGCACGTGTGCGGACTGGAGTGGAGGGTGTGCTGGTGATGGAAACACTGGCTGATGGTGAGGTAAATGGAGGTGTGAGTGTAGACGTCACAGGGAGGGAGGAGGGAGACGAGGAGGTGGGGGTCACAGAGGTGGTAGTGACTGTTGGCATGTCTGCATCGGAATGTTGCGTGTGTGAATGTCTGCGTGATCTGTGGTGCTTATGTTTGGATGAGCTTCTCTTGGGTGTTGAGGTGTGTGCAGGCTGGTCTGATGGTGTGGGTGGGACAGGCAGAGGAACAGGAGACTGGGAGGAGGGAGTTAGTAGAGGCAGGCAGGAGACAGGGACAATGGCTGCCGTCAGTGCTGAGGCCAGAGCCTGGAACGATCGCTGATGGGCAGCCTGACCCGAATGAATGCCCTCCAGGTACGCATTGCTGCGATGAACCTCCCTCTCCACCCCCTGGATGGCATTCAAAAGGGTAGTCTGCCCAACAATGAGCGTTCGGAGGAGGTCAATGACCTCCTCACTGAGGGCAGCGGGGGTAACAGGGGCAGGGCCTGAGGTGCCTGGGGCGAAGGAGATGCCCGGCTTCCTGGCAGAGCGGGCACGGGGCGAACGCGGAGGGGCTGCTGGGAGGGCGGAGATGGTGCGCTGGGTGGCGGCTGTACCTGTAATGGCGGGGGGCACGGATGGTGCCACCCCCGCAAGGGAGCCCCCTTCCGAGGACGTGTCCGTGTCGCTGCAGGCTCCAGTCGTCCCCGTCGTGGAGCTCCCCTCGCCCTCCGTCTCACTGGTCCAGTCTGACTCTGTGGCATGGCCCTCCTGGGCCATGTGAGATGCAGCTCCCTCCTGCCCCGATGCCACTTCTCCTCCGCCTGATGATGCTGATGCACACAAGCACAGAAAGACAAACAAAAAGGGGGGGGGAGAGAGAAATAAAGGGATATTGAGTACATGGATCTCCGGTACAGTTAGCGGACATGACAGACACAGATGCCCCCTGCACTAAGTTGCGCACTTGGGGTACGCTACGCATTCCGTGGAACATGCCCTACACGCCTAGAGTTGACAACTGCACCCATGGATGACACGGCCCAGGGATGGCTGTACTGACAAACTACTGAGGGTGGTGGCTGGGGACACAGGGGCTTACGGGGGTGCCCAGCCTACAGATATCGCCCTGGCCTAGGGGGACCCCCAGCCCTCCTCCCCCACCCAGACACCTCCACTGCACGACAACAGAGTAGATAATGCTTGTACTCACCCCCGTGTGTCTGCTGTGCTGCCCTCACGCGCCCATCCAAATCAGGGTAGGCCACCGCCAGGATCCGGAACATCAGGGGGCTCAGTTGACGGCAGGCACCCCGCCTACGTTGGGAGGCCATCCCCAGCAGAGACTCGGCGGTCTTCTTGGTCCCGCGGCGGATGTCCTCCCACCTCTTGCGGCAGTGGGTGCCCCGTCGATGGTGGACCCCCAGGGCCCGGACTTCCTTGGCGATGGCACGCCAAATCCCGATCTTCTCATGGGCGCGGACCTATGTGACACGTACAGGGAGGGAGAAATACCACGTTCAAGTTACTCAGCATTTTCCTTTCCAGTGGCCCAACGCCCCCCATCCCCGCCAGGCCCCCCGCCAGGCCCCCCGCCATGCCCAACATGCCCCCCATCCCCGCCAGGCCCCCCGCCATGCCCCCCGCCATGCCCAACATGCCCCCCATCCCCGCCAGGCCCCCCGCCATGCCCAACATGCCCCCCATCCCCGCCAGGCCCCCGCCAGGCCCAACATGCCCCCCATCCCCGCCAGGCCCCCCGCCAGGCCCAACATGCCCCCCATCCCCGCCAGGCCCCCCGCCATGCCCCCCGCCATGCCCAACATGCCCCCCATCCCCGCCAGGCCCCCCGCCAGGCCCAACATGCCCCCCATCCCCGCCAGGCCCCCCGCCAGGCCCAACATGCCCCCCATCCCCGCCATGCCCCCCGCCATGCCCAACATGCCCCCCATCCCCGCCAGGCCCCCCGCCAGGCCCCCCGCCAGCCCCAACATGCCCCCCATCCCCGCCAGGCCCCCAAGCCAGCCAGTGGCCCCAAATCCATATTGAATTAAACTCACTTGTTGGTCTGGAGGACCGTAGAGTAGCGCATACTGGGGGAGGACCCCATCCACAAATTTCTCCAACTCCTCTCCAGTGAAGGCAGGGGCCCTTTCCCCAGTCGCAGCAGCCATTGTCCCTTCCAGACCGAGGTCACAGCAACACTTGCAGTATAGGTCCTCTCCTGTGAAAGTTCAAGTCGCAAGTGGATAAGTAGATAGAAAATGGCGGTCACGTCCGCGGCGGTGCGTACCGCGGCGGTGCGGCCCGCCACCGCCGGCGCCCTTCGCCATTGGCTCCTGAAACCCATAGGCTTCAATGTTAACCAATGCGGCTTCGCGCCGCGGTCTTCGCCCGCCGCCCGCCGCGGTGTGCCACGCCAGCGCATTGACCTCACATCCCATTGTCACACTTCACAGGTCAGGCAGCCGCCATTTCCAGGGCCCACATGGCTCAATTTCAACTGCGTCACACAGGCCTAGGCCTTGCATAGCCACTCAGACACGCCATTCACTGCATAGAGAATCGTATACTGTGCTAGCTGTGAGTACGTACCTGTGGGTTGCCTGACTGTGTGCTCCATGTTGTCCTTCCTAGGCACCGTCCGCTGGGTTGGGCGAGGAGACGGATGAATCCTCCCGTGTACCGACCGCTGGTGGACCTGTCGACAATGGAAGAACGCCACATTATCCTGACCTACCGTCTTAACCGTGCCACTATCCATGAACTGTGTGCCCAGCTGGAGCCCGACCTGATGTCCCCCATCCGCCAACCCACAGGGATTCCCCCTCTGGTGCAGGTCATGTCAGTACTACATTTCTTGGCAAGTGGGTCATTTCAGACAACCGTGGGAATTGCTTCCGGGATGTCTCAGCCCATGTTTTCGAAGGTGTTATCCAGAGTGTTGTCTGCCCTGATGAAATCCGTGAGGAACTACATCATTTTCCCTGAGGTGGGCGAATTGGCTACAGTGAAGGGTGATTTCTACGCCCTTGGACATATTCCCAACGTAATTGGTGCCATTGATGGGACCCATGTGGCTTTGGTTCCCCCAAGAGACAGGGAGCAGGTGTACAGGAACAGAAAAAGTTACCATTCAATGAACATCCAGGTGGTGTGTTTGGCTGACCAGTACATCTCGCATGTAAATGCCAAATTCCCAGGGTCAGTGCATGACGCCTACATCCTCAGGAATAGCAGCATCCCTTATGTGATGGAACAGCTACAGAGACACCGTGTATGGCTAGTGGGGGACTCTGGGTACCCCAACCTGTCGTGGCTACTGACCCCAGTAAGGAATCCCCGGACCAGGGCAGAGGAACGGTACAATGAGGCCCATGGGCGTACTAGGAGGGTGATCGAACGCACCTTTGGCCTCCTAAAGGCCAGGTTTAGGTGCCTGCATATGACCGGTGGATCCCTAATGTACTCACCTAAGAAGGTGTGTCACATCATCGTGGCCTGCTGCATGCTTCACAACCTGGCTTTGCGCCGCCAGGTGCCTTTCCTGCAGGAGGATGGTCGAGACGGTGGTGTTGTGGCAGCGGTGGAACCTGAGGAGAGTGACGAGGAGGAAGACGACGGGGCTGAAACAGACAACAGGGACAGAATCATTGAACAGTACTTCCAATAGGACACAGGTAACATTTCAAAGATAATTTAGTAAATGTTAACTACTCTGCAGCATCTCTGCTGCCTGTCTATTTGCCCCAGTGTATGATGACTGAGTTTTGGCTTTTCCCTCCCTATTTCAGATCTGGGGTCCCCACTACGAGTCCTGTGCTTCGTTTCCCCATGGACTACAGCTTTGTGGCAGCTGTTTGTTGACTTCACCATGTACAAGGACATATTTGCACTGTCATGTCAATTACAATATATTGAAATCACAGCCAGACTCCAGATATTTTGGTGCAAAATAGGTGTTTATTTAAGTGCTCAAAATGGGATGGGTGGTTTCAAGTGGGTGGGGGCTATGGTGAAGGAATGTCCATGGCAGAGTCCAGAGTAACAGTCACACAGGTGCATTGTCCAGAGGCCTGTGGAGAGATGGAGCATGGGCAGTTCAAGGATGGACAGGGTGACAATGTGGGACAGTGGGATGACATCAGGTGGTATCCTTTGCTGGCGGGGGTCTTGACATCCTACTCTGTCTTCTTGCGAGATCTCAGGGCCCTCTTGCGGGGTGGTTCTTCTCCTGCAGGAGGTGGGGGTCTGGTGGGCTGCTGCTGTGCGGGGGCCTCCTGTCCACTAGCGCCGGCGGAGGTGGATGGCTGTTCTTGGTCCAGGCTAGTGGCAGGGGCCCTTGGGTGTTGTTCAGTGTCCGCCCTGCTGTTTACGAGGTCCTGCAGCAGCCCTACCATGGTAACCAGGGTGGTGTTGATGGCTCTGATGTCCTCCCTGTACCCCCGATAGTGTTCCTCCTGCAGCACCTGGATCTCCTGGAACCGGGCCAGTACCGTCGCCATCGTCTCCTGGGAGCGGTTGTATGCTCCCATGATGGTGGTGAGGACCTCGTGGAGAGTGGGTTCCCTGGGCCTCTCCTCCCCCCCCTGTCGCACAGCTGCCCGCCGAGTTGCCCTGTTTCCCTAGGCCTCTGCCCCCTGGCCGGTGTGCCCACTACCACTGCCCCCAGGTCCCTGTTGTTGTTGGGGTGGTGGGTTATCCTGGGTGCCCTGTAGTGGTAGACACACCGCAGATTGACGCGCCCTGGAGACAGAGGCATGGGCCCGCTCGGTGGGAGCTGTGCTGGTGTTCCCAGAGGGGTTAGGGTCTATAGTGGCCTGTGCCTGTGTGAGGGGAACCGACTGTCCAGAGGTCCCCGATGGTCCGGGCTGGTCATCGGTGTCCAGATCGACAGAGCTGCTGTCATCGCTGACGGCCTCTTGGGTGGGGGGTGTGGATAATTCTGGCCCCTCCGCCGCGGTGTGTTGACGGTCGGGTCCTGCAGGGGTATAGAGGTATGGTTATAGTTTCAATGTGTGGCATATGGGTGTATCTGTGGGTTCTCGTGTCCCCAAGTGCTGGCATTCGTGTGTGGGGGCTTTGGTGAGGGTGGCTTGTGGGGGGGATGTGTATATGCATTGGGCATGCTTTGGTGATGGGTGTCCATGCTTAGTGGACGCATGCAGGCCTAGGTTTTGGGATGTGTGGGTTGTGATGGTGAGACATTGGCGGGGAATAGGTGTGCTGGGGGTGGGGGGTGAGGATGGTGGTGGGGGTGAGGATGGTGGTGGGGGTGAGGATGGTGGTGGGGGTGAGGGTGGGGGTGAGGATGGGGTGGGGGTGAGGGTGGGGTTCGAGGATGGGGGTGAGGGTTGGGGTCTGATTTGGCATGCAGGTGGGGGGGAAGCAGTATTGAAGCTTCAACTTACCAGTATCCATTCCTCCGCCGACTCCTGCGAGGCCGTCAGGATGCAGGATGTTCAAGACTTCCTCCTCCCATGATGTGAATTGTGGGGGTTGAGGTGGGGGTCCTCCGCCAGTCTTCTGCACGGCGATGTTGTGCCTGGATACCATGGAACGCACCTTCCCCCGTAGGTCGTTCCATCGCTTCCTGATGTCTTCCCGATTTCTGGGGTGCTGTCCCACTGCGTTCACCCTGTCGACAATCCTCTGCCATAGCTCCGTCCTCCGGGCAATGCTGGTGTATTGTATCTGTGTGCCGAACAGCTGGGGCTCTACCCGAACGATTTCCTCCACCATGACCCTGAGTTCTTCGTCTGTGAAGCGGGGTTGTCTTTGGGGTGCCATGGGGTGGTGTGTATGATGTGTGGGGTGGAGTATGTGTATTTAAGTGAGTTGAGTGTGGTGGTGTGTGTTGTTTTGTGTGTGGATAGTGTGTGGGTGATGGTGTTGAGTGGCTGTGGCTGTTATGTTTTGGATGCTGGTGTCTCGCTCTTGTCTTCTTTACGAATTTTTAAGCGTAGGGGTTTGTGGGTGATGTGGGTGGGTGTTTTATATTGTATTGTGTGTGTGGGAGTGGTGTGTGTATGTGTATCAGGTGTGTGGGATTCAAATCGTCCAATGTGGCTGAGTTTTGTTCGTTTGTGTGTATTCTGACCGCGCCGGTGTGTCCCGCCAATGGAATACCGCGTTTGAATGACCGCCGCGTGGATTCGTGGGTCGTAATGGCATGGGCGTATTTCTGTTGGCGTGGCGGTGGAGGTTTGGTCACCTCCACCTTTCCGCCGACCGCTGGTCTGGCGGTCTGTTGTGGCGGTCGGATTTTCGGAGGTTTGCCTTCTGCGGGTCAGAATGACCGTGGCGGGTTTCCGCGACCGCGGCGGGATTATGGAGGATTTCTGACCGGCGGTAGGCGCCTTTTACCGCCGAGGTCAGAATGACCACCTGTGTTTCTAGTGGCCATAACATCGGCCAGAAGAGTGAGTGAGCTCCAGGCTCTTACTGTAGCGTCCCCATATCTTTCCTTCTTTAGAGATAAAGTGGTGTTAAGGACTAAGGCGGCTTTCCTCCCGAAGGTTGTTACACCCTTTCATTTAGGGCAGTCTATTACTCTCTCTTCCTTTTACCCTCCGCCTCATCCATCCAAAGAGGAAGAGAGGCTTCACCGGTTGGATCCACGAAGAGCATTGAGCTTCTTTGTCGACAGGACGAGGGAGTTCAGGCAAGACGATCAGCTCTTCGTTGGATACGTGGGGAAGAGGGGAGGCAGAGCAGTCCACAAGAGAACGCTGTCCAGGTGGGTCATTCTCTGTATCAAACTTTGTTATTCCTTAGCAAAGAAAGAACCACCTGTGAGGCTTCGAGCTCATTCCACCAGGGCTAAGGCTGCTTCATCGGCCTTGGCTAGGGGTGTTCCTGTGGTTGACATCTGCAAGGCGGCAACTTGGGCGTCCCTCCATACTTTTGTCAAACATTATTGTTTGGACTCTGAGGTCAGGAGGGATGGCCATTTTGCACGCTCAGTGCTGCAGGATTTCTTGGTTTGACCATTCAGGCACCGACCTACAGAGGTTGTACTGCTTTGGGACTCTATTCTTTAGGTGAGGAATCCACAGGTAGGTGTATCCATCAGAAGAACAAGTTACTTACCTTTGGTAACGCCTTTTCTGGTGGATACATTAGCTACCTGTGTATTCCTCACGGACCCACCGCCTCCCCGTTGCCTGCTTGTTCTTGCCACAAATTCCATGGGTAAGCACCGTTTTCTTGTATATTTGTATATAATTATGGCATGTATATATGTATTTCTTTCTATATATGGTATTTTTCAAAGGAAACATGTTTGGATTTGAATATATATATTTATTCCATATGAGGGTATTGTTTCCATTAGTTTCATTTTATATTATTGCAATAAATGTTGCTATATAATTTTACTTGATGTAATTATATTTCTCTGCAAGGTCAATGTTCACCTGTTCGCCTCAAAGGCACGTAAAAAATGGTGATAACTGACGTCTGCACGTCGACAAGGGCTTCTTATTGCCTGGATGACATCATACGGCGTTGTGTGGAGTCGGGCATTTGTGACGTCATCGTCGATGTGCAGAGCTAGAAGAAAAATGTCCTTCGAAGCTGGCGCGTGGGGAAAATTCTTTAGGTGAGGAATCCACATGTAGCTAATGTATCCACCAGAAAAGGCGTTACCGAAGGTAACTATCTTGTTCTTTATGATCATTACACTCTGTCCATCCAGTTTTATTCTTTAAGTAGATGGTGTAATGTCCAGATGTAACACTTACTTCTTCATGGAAAATAATGGATGTACAGGTACATGTTTACAACAAATTAAGATTTATCCTGCTTTAAAATTTGTAACTTGAATTTCCAATTTGGTTCCACCAGCATTGCATCGCTGTAGCATTAAGCTAATATACTTGCCAGTTTTTCTTATGTTTAAAGTTGATAGAAGGTCTAACTTACATTTTGTGCATGTATTATTCTGTGATGAGTCTTCAAACGATTTTTCAAAACTGACAGTTTTAAAATCTGGTAGAGTTAGGTAGATAAATTGTTCTAAATCTATTTTTGTTTTTAAAGAAAAGGAACAATTTTCACAGTCATGCTGCCATGAATAACTTTGTCCAAATAGGTCTTCAATAGGTACCACCTCTACTTCTAAAATGCCTAGTAGGACCATCAAGAATTTGTGTGCATCTTCTTGAGTGTTTTGCATGAAGTGTACAGATCCAGTGCACAGATCTGCAAGATCTCTAATAGAAGATGCAGAGTAGGTTTTTGTTCTTTCACTGCACAAACATTCCAACAAGGTCAAGAGTGCAGAGCATAATTGTTTTTCCTTTCTCTATTAAAGTTCATGAACCAGAGTAGGTAAACAGAACAGTGCATTGAAAATTACATTAGCATAGCAGTTGACTCCAGGCTTATTTGATACTGGTAACGCACAATTTCACCATCACTTTTTGTATTCTTTTTCTCCAATAGTTCTTTCTTTTCTCATCTGTATGTCAGGAACATCACTCTGATCCTTTGAAATTTTTCAATTTGGTAAGATTGTAGGCTTTTTTTAACCTGGGTACTGTCTTAGATGTGGAGCAAGTAGGCTTCTCAAACGGCTGTACTCCAGTGCGCAACTGGAATCAGCATTTACTTTACTCTCATCAAACTCTATCCGATACAAACCAGACAAAGTTTTAACATGTGACAATGCTACATAAGACATACCTTCCTTGAATACAGTGTTACCAATATTAATAAATGCATTTAAACCTTGAGACTTTTGTCTTGTTACAGAATATGCTAGAGATATTGGAAACTGCTTTCTACGAACACACGGGTCAACAAACATTGCTATCTGTTTTACACCTTCAAGATCATCAAATTTAATTTCTAGATTCTGAACTTCATTACTGTTTGAATACAAAATGAAATCAATTATTTTTCCCATATCGCCATCAACTAATACTTCTTCAACATTTAAATTATGCCTCATAATCACCTTAGAGTTCTTACAAACATGTAAACACTTTTTTAATCATGCAGTTCTAGAAACAGACTTTTCCAAATAATTCAGTTTTGATTGCAGTTTTTCACTCAATTGTATTGTTACTCCTTGGTGTTCCACTTTATCATTTGATATTAATTCTAATATTTGTTCTTTTTCCAGTTGTAGTAATTGTTCATTAAAAGGTGTACATTCTTGAATCGTAGGTATTAGGCACACAAATGATTTTTGTTGTTGTATGCCTTCAAACATTAGCTGTACTGCAGATAATTTAGAAGAAAACATGTTCTTGATAAGGTAAGTTTCTAAACAATCTCTTTAGAATATTGACATATGGAGTATCAGATGCTTGACGCATATTTTTCTAATAAGTTCTTTATACTGGAAATTCAAACAAATGTTGACAGTTCCAACTCTTACTAAATAATTACGAGTTTCTTCATGTAAGAGTGTCTTAAAGACAGGCTGTCCTTTCACTGGGGTAAGTTGTAACAAATCACCAAAAACAATTAGATGTTTTCCTCCAAAAAGGACATTGTACTCTGCCCTCAATATCTGTTATATTCTTAAATATACAAAGGCAAGCATTACATTTTAGACCATTCTCACCTTATCAATGATTAAAATTTTCAATTTCTTCAAAACTCTAGAAACTTTGTGGCAAGTTTCTCAATATTACTTTTGTTAGCCCAGTTTATTGTTGTGTTCAACAGGGAGAATAAGTAAACAATGTAAAGTAATTCCTTTGATGTTGTGCACAGCTAATCCAGTAGGTGCTATTACTACACACGATAAAATAGAATTTGTAGTCTTCTCTAAATAGGTTGGTCAGAACTTGTATTAAAAAGCTTTTTCCGGTTCCAGCTTGTTCACTGATATGTAAAAGAATTTGTTTAAAGCTTGACCATTTACATTTTTTGGTTTTCATGAAGGAATCCATGTTCTATTACTTCTTTCTGCTCATTATTGAGTTGCTCTATTAACTCTTCCAAGTTAACATTATCTTCTCTTGCTTGTTGGATTGCACTTCATTCATCACTACAGCAGCTTCATTTTCTATTATTGGCTGTCCAAGAGGACCTTGACTTAGAGGTGGAGCTCTATGGCTGCTTTGTGAACTTTCCTTTCCTTATCTCAATATCAATTGTTTTTTCTTGTTCAATGCCTTCATTTAACATTAGGAAATATTGAACACCAAATACTGTGTTTTACAGCATTGAAAGAGCCTTTATAGCAATCAAATTGTCCAAGTAACTCTGTTTCAGATCACCAAGGTTTGAATAGCTAGATAAGTGCCAAGGAGATTTTTTTTTTTCTCAGCAGTTTGACAAGTAAGTTTTCTATGGTTGATTAAGTTACCTTTTGCATGCCAAACTAAACAACCATCACAACCAGCTACACCATATTTGCCTTGATCAATGTTTTACAACACATTATTTCTGTAGCTATAATGTTGCAGAATTTTGTAAAGACACATGTTTTCGAGGTGTGGACTTCTTCTTGGATAGTAAGTACCCAGCATGTTTGTTTTTACAATATCTGTACTCTCCGAATAAAAGTCTGCTAAGTACTGAATTTCTGGGTAGGATTTCAGGACTCTGCTTTGCGTGTTGGCAAGGCCTAGACTAACCCAAACAATTTCTAGCTGAACTCGATCTATCACAGCACTCAAATGAGCTTATCTCTCTATGTGAGAGCATTTGTAAGCTGAAACAGTATAATTTTTCTGCAGAAATCTCCTCCCATGTCTCTGTCATCTCTGTTTTCTCTGACTTTGTGACATATGAAGTGACATAGCAAGTAACAGCAATGAAATTGTAAACAACAAACTGTATGTCCATATTTGTGTTCTATAATTTCAGGATGACAGGGTTATAAACATTAATATATTGGGAGACCTCTGATCTTTTCAGATTATATGTATTTGTGTTGATTTTCTTGTCAGTGTGTGCCTCACTACAGATAAAAAGCTGTTCACTCTCCCATTAGATATGATAGGCCTTGGAAAGCCAAAACGACATCTTGAATGAAACTTTCCTTTACATATATATCTTCGGCAACAGTACTTGCCACATCCATGTGTTTGGAAGCGTAGAACTTGCTGTCTTAGGGTTTATTATTATTGTCATCTGGGATGGCGGGTGTAACATACTGCACTAAAAAAAACAGTACAGAACCATCAACATCAGTTCCAAACTTTGGCGCATCCTTTATCCATAAGAGCATGTGTATATGAGGCGCACCTCTTGACTGGTATTCTTTTCTCCAAAAACAAATCTGTAACTTGTTCAAGAGGAGGATTTATTTTATTGCATATAAAACACATCATTGCTTGAAACTTGTGATGGAAATACCTCCATACATTAACAGGATCCAAAGAGCAAAGTTCTCCTTCTGTATTCAAATGGATATCCTTGACATTCGAGCTTGCTTCTCTTAGAAATTCTAGTAAATCATCCCATGCATACTCTGTGCAATTAAGCGTTACAAACCAAGTATGTGGACCTAAGTTGTGAAGCACACATTTAAGTTCTCCATGATGGCAGTACCAGTACTCATTAGTCTCAGGTTGACATGCCATGAAATTAATTAAGTTGTACTCCAGATTTTCATCCTTACCTTATATTATATCAACAAAATCTCTTGCAGAAAGATTTTGCAGATTAACTCCTGTCTTAATAATATGCTTGACAGCACAACTCACTCTCAAATACAGATGGAATATATAGGAAATACATTGTCGAAATCTAGGGTCCTCTTTACATAGTCTTGTGCACCGTTAGTCAGCTGCTGGTATTCATTCAGGTCAACCATCATAGCAGCCACATTCTCCTGTGGGAAATAGCTGTGAAAAGCAATCAGCCTCTAAACTTTTTTCCCCCAAACACTCATTGGAGCTCCTCTAGTTAGTTTCATTTTAAACAGATCAATAGCCTCCCCAACAATTTTATAAACATTATTTTCTTTCAAATATATTGTAGCTTTTTTTTACTTTACTGATATCCACTATTTTTTGCTAGATTTGTTTTACTTTTGGTGGGAACTCCATTTACTAGATTAATGTGTGGTTCATCTACATTTCTTTCAACACCCACAGCATCAACATTTTGTTCTAAAATCTAGAGATAAATACATAACTCTTCTTTAAGTGTTTTTTGTAGTTCTGTTGCTGGCAGTTTCAATGTTTTTGGCTCCATTTGAAAAATTCCTTGAAACGGATGGACAGTCTGTATTAAAACTGATTCGTACACATTTAATTTATTAAGTTCATGTGGCATTGGTCCCAATTCTAATCTATTATGAATTGCTCTAGCTTGCATTTTATTATCTTCTAATTTGTCATGCCAATACTTACATATTGTTTGCTTTGTGGCTAAATTAAAGCCTTCTTCTATACATAGTTATGCACCAAATTCCTGCCACTTGTCATTGTTATCTTGTTCAGTTTTACTAAATACAACTACATTACAAGTTTGTTTTGTATAGTGAGTGTGGCAATAAGAAATAGAAACATACTCAGGTTTCTCAGAAGATACTGCATTGAACTTCTCTATATCTTTTTTTAAAAAATGTAATACTAATCTCTAAGTCCAGTTCCTTTATACCTCCAATCACTATATCCTCGTTCTCCCTGTTCTCTTCTTCAGGGAAAAATAAATGGAACTGAATGTCTTCACAAACCTTCTCAACCTCTGCCACAGTACCATGTAAGAGAGCTCTATTCAGATCTCGTAAACATAAAGCTGGAGTTTTCACATAATAAAGTCTCCTTACTGAATTCGCATTTTTGAATGATGTACAGCTAACCTTCTAAAATGATGAAAAGTACTTCTATACACTTTCTTTGGAAGAGAAGCCAATGAATGGCATTGTAAATTAGTATATTGTCTAACTTTGCATGGATCTTATTCATGAAGCATTTTAATTTTCTGTTTGACTTCTCCATGAAAATTCAATTGATTCCTGACCGATACCACAACTACTACTACTACTGCTGCTACACTTCCACTTGTACAAAAGCCTACTTATGCCTTCCTTGTACTTCTTCAGCTATCACTTCTTCTACATTCATAGGAACTCTCTTCTTTTTCCACAGGGGTTGCCTCTTTTACTTCATAGCAACAACCAGTTGTGCCAACTGCATGCACTAATGTATTCTCGTACAAAGAACTCTTTTCATTAAAAAATGGTTCTGTACTAGACATGTGCATCAATTCACCTTTAAACTTTTGCAAAAATTAGTTTTGTTAAGTCTTTCTTAATGTTCTTTTCCTCATGCACATGACTGTTTTATCTAGTGTCATCATTCTGTTCAATATTAAGATAAAAAGTTTCCTCTTCAGAACAAATGCTTTGTCAATTATATTCTCAATATGATGCTTTTGCTTGAAAACAGCAGTTCTCCTCTTATTCTTCATCTTGTTCCACAAATTCTGAACTATTCTGTTTCAAAACATTTTTACTTTTAATTCCTTAAAACGTGTCCGTCTGAAAGTCTGTTTTATTAGATTTCCTAATTCTCATAACATCATTTGTTCCTCTTTATCTGTACCTTTCAAGCTTTTATTTTTAATTGATGTGATTTTGCATTTTACAGCACATTTCTTCCCAAAAATCCTTAGCACTCTTACCAATGACTGTTTTCTTTCTCTGGACATTTTCCACCTTATTTTATTTTTTTGCTGTCGGTTTTAACAAGGTATTATTGTAGTTTCTGTTTTTTTTCTTCTTTGTGTTTTGTTAGGCATTATAAATCTTATTTAGCTGGAAGTAGAGATATGGAAAACAAATAAACAATACTTTTAGTTCTACATAAAAAAGACTTAAGAGGAACATTTTCTAATACACAGTTGAGTTGATAGTAAATACACACATGTACACTGCATCAGTATGTGCCTGGGTGTGTCAGTGTATGCATGAGTGTGTCTCAGTATGTCAGTTATGCATGACTTTGTCCTGGGCGTGTCAGTGTACATATGACTAGGTCTGGGTGTGTTAGTATATGCAAGAGTGTGTGCCTGTATGTGTCAGTGAAGCCATTAGTGTGTTTCTGGGTGTGGTAGTGTATGCATTAGTCTGTCCGTAGGCCTGTCAATGTAAGCATCTGTGTGTGCCCTGGTGTCTCAGTGTATGCATCAGTGTGCGTCTGGGTGTGTCAGAGTATGCATTAGTGTGCACCTGGATATGTCACTCTCTGCCTGGGTGTGTCAGTGTGTGCATGAGTGTGTGCCTGGGTGTATATGTTTATGCATCAGTGTGTGCCTGGGTGCATCAGTATATCCATCAGTGTGTGCCTGGGTGTGGTAGAGTATGCATCAGTGTGCCCTTCTATACATACATGAATGCTTAAGTGATTAGTTAAGGCTTTATAATTTCGTAATTATGTACGTGATAAACAGTATAAATTAGAGACGGCATACATAGCATGGCATGGCAAATACATGTTTAAGGCAGTAAAACTAAAGTATATATTTATCTTTTATACACACATCAACCTCATCTATAGCCTACATACACCCTATATGAGTGCTTTGCCTTCTACAGTGAAAACGCAGTTTAAGGCTTCTAAGGAAGATTTTAATGTTAACTGAAATTAACAGTGAATCTTCACACTTTAGGCTTTCAAGTAGTACAGTTCAGTCATGTTTCTGTCCAAGTGATACTGAAACAATATCTACACTTCCTAAATACATATCTGACTCTCTCTATGAGTTCAACATTGGAATTATAAATATTCATGTCAGTGTAGGCATACTCATTTAACATTTTAAAACTCAATACAACATTTTTACTTATTTAATGACTAAATGCATTCTGTATGCTAGATTCATCATAGCTCAGGGATCAGTTTAGTGTACTGAAGGAAAACAGAAACAGTCACCAAGAACCTTTTTAATTCCAACTAAGTTGGGCCACCAGGAGTCGTCCCATGTTGTTTTGTTGGGGCCGATGATGATGATCTCGGTTTTGTTGGAGTTAAGCTTGAGGTGGTTAGTAGTCATCCAGTTGGCGGTGTCGAGGAGAGCAGCATGTAAGTTTGTTTTGGCGATGGTGGGGTTGCGGGTGAGGGAGAGGATGAGTTGGGTGTCATCTGCGTAGGAGAGGATAGTGATTCCGTGTGCTCGGAAGATGTTGGCTAGGGGGATCATGTGGTTGTTGAAGTGAGTGGGGCTGAGCGAGGACCCTTGGGGGACTCCGCAGATGATCTTGGAGGTGGTGGAGTGGAAAGGTGGGAGGCGGACTCTCTGGCTCCGGTCGGTGAGGAAGGAGGTGAGCCAGTCTGAGGCTTTGTGGTGAACTCCCATGTTGTGGAAGCGTGTGCGGAGTGTGTGGTGGCAGACGGTGTCAAAGGCTGCGGAGAGGTCTAGGAGGATGAGTGGGACGTCTCGCCTTTGTCGACTCTGGTCCTGATGTCGTCAGTGCATGCGATGAGGGCGGTTTCCGTGCTGTGGTTCTTGCGGAATCCGGATTGTGAGGGGTCAAGGGTGTTGTTTGCTTCAAGGAAGTGGGATAGGCGGGCGTTGAATAGTTTCTCGGCAACCTTGGCAGGGAAAGGGAGGAGGGAGATGGGGCGATAGTTGGAGAGGATCTCCGGGTAGGCTTTTTATTTTGTTTTAGGAGAGCGGTGATTTCCGCGTTTTTCCAGGGGTCTGGGTAGGTGGCGGAGTCGAAAGAAGAATTGATTTTGTCGCGGAGTATGGGGGCAATGGTTGGGCTGGCTTTGTTGTATATGCGATGTGGACAGGGGTCGGAGGGGGATCCGGAGTGGATGGAGTTCATGGTTTTTTCGGTTTCTTCGTGTGTGGTGGGGGTCCAGGTGGTGAGTGTGGTGGGGGGGGGTCATGAGTGGGGGTTGGGTGAGTGAGGGGTGTTTGCGGTGGGTGTGTGTGGTATGAAGCTGTTGTGGATGTTCAGGATTTTGTGGTGGAAGTGGTTGGAGAGGGCGTCACATAGGGGCTGTGTGTGTGAGGGGTCTATGTTGCTGGCTTTGGGTTTGGCAAGTTCGTTAATGATGGTGAAGAGTTCTTTGCTGTTTTGAGAGTTGTTGTCAAGGCGTGTCTTGTAGTGATCTCTTTTGGCGGTGCATATGAGTTGGTGATGGGTGCGAATGGTGGTTTTGAGGGTGGAGAAGTTGGTTGTGGAGGGTTCTAGTCGCCATATTTTCTCCACTTGGCGGCATTTGCGCTTTGAGTCTTGGAATTCGGGGGTGAACCATGGGGCGTGTTGGGGTGGAGATGTGTTTTCTGAGGGGGGCTAGTGTGTCTACGCAGGTGGTGATCCATTTGGAGAGGTTGTATGCTCCTGTGTTGGGGTCGTTGGTGTGGGGGGGGGGGGTTGTGAGCCAGTTGGGAGTTTAGTTGTTTTGTGGGGATCTTTTCCCACATGCGGTAGGGTGTGGTGTGTTGATGGTGGTGTGTGGGGGGTTTGGTGAAGGAGAAGTGGACGCAGTGGTGGTCAGTCCAGAGGAGTTCGGTGGTGTGGGTGTAGTCTATGTGTTTGCTTGATGTGAAAATTGCGTCGAGCGTGTATCCTGCTGAGTGGGTGGGTGCGGTGACCAGTTGTTTGAGTCCGAGGTTGGTGAGGTTGTCTATGAGGGAGGTAGAGTTGTGGTCTTGTAGGTTTTCCAAGTGAAAGTTGAAATCACCGAGGAGGATGTAGTCTGTGGAGGTGAGGGCGTGCGAGATGATGGTGTCGCAGAAGACGGGGCGTGGTCCTGGTGGTCTGTAGATTAAAGTACCGCTGAGGGTGGAGTTGTTGTTAATGTGGATCAGGAAGTGCATGTGTTCTGTGTTGTCGATAGTGTCTTGGGAGTTGGTGGTGACTTTGATGGTGTCCCTGTGTAGGATGGCGATGCCACCCCCTGGCCTATTGAGGCGGTCTTTGCATTGGTGTTTGTATCCCTTGGGGGTGGCGATGGCTATGTCGGGTTCTGAGGAGGGGTTGGTCCAGGTTTCCGTGAGGACGGCGATGTCGGGTGAGTGTGATGTGATGAGGTCCCAGAGTTCTATGGCATGTTTGTGAAGGGAGCGGATGTTGAGGAGCAGGCAGTTGAAGTGGTTGTGGTGGGCGGTATTGGTGTGGTGCATGAGGGTGTTGTTGCGGGGTGTGTTCTGGTTGTGAGCTGGTGTGCGGCGGGGTTGGTTGGTTGGTGGGGGTGGGGGCAGAGCAGGTGAGTATTGCGTTGGGGGTGTTGTGTTTGTTGAAAGGGGGGTCGCTATGGTTGGTGTGTGTTGTGAGGGATGTGGAGCAGGTGAAATGGCAGTTGTGGAAGGTGAAGGGGCCGTGAGTGTGTGTGGGGCTGGAAAGGGTGCACGTGGGGCGGGGGCCTGGGTTGAGTGAGTGGAGGGTGAGGGGGGAGTAGGTTTGTCTGAGAGGGCCAGGGGGACTGGCGCTGGGCGCGGTCTTGGCGCGGACGGGCTTGCCTTTGGCGCGCCGCGGCTGCCATAAAAGGAGGGGAGGGTGGGAGTGGCAGCTGGGAGGAGGGAGGGCTGGTCGAATGGGAAGGCTGGGGGGGTCGGGCCGCAGAGGAAGGCAGCGGCGGGAAAAAGGCAAGAGAAAAGATGGTGAGGAGGGGGGAGGAGGGAGGGGCTGCAGGGGAAGGCAGCGGCTTGGGGAAATTGGCAAGAGAAAAAGCCGGTGAGGAGGAGGGGTGAGGCGGGAGGGGCCGCAGGGGTAGGCAGCGGCGGGAAAATGGCAAGAGAAAAGACGGTGAGGAGGGGGGAGGCAGGAGGGGCCGCAGGGGAAGGCAGCGGCTTGGGGAAATTGGCAAGAGAAAAAGCCGGTGAGGAGGAGGGGGAGGCGGGAGGGGCCACCGGAGAAGGCAGCAGCGGGAAAAAGGCAAGAGAAAAGACGGTGAGGAGGAGGGGGGAGGCGGGAGGGGCCGCAGGGGAAGGCAGCGGCTTGGGGAAATTGGCAAAAAGTAAAAGGTGGTGAGACAGTGAGGAGGTGGCGCGGGCGGCGGAGCGGGGAGCGACCTGCCTGCAGAACCTGTGTAGATTGGGCAGTTTTACCATCACCGGGCAAATACTTCGACCATTTCCCCATTACTGGAAATGCTTCTAAGAAGTGCAATATCCTAAAATGCATTCTGGTTAAGTAAAAGCTATGTTGCACTTTTGTTACAGTTAACAAGTAGCAGGGGACAACATTATCAGAAAAGTCACTCATATATCACATAATAGTGGGTTTTGTGCCTTCCCTAGCTCCCCTTCCAACCTCCGTCTGACCCATCAATAGTATTTTAGCTCTTTCTTTTACTATAATAGAGTATGCTAAGGGGGTCCTCCAGGCCAGGGTTCAGATCTACACCTTTCGACAGAATCTTCAGATGTGCAAACCATTGAATGTTATCTCGATACTCTAGAGCTAAAGAATCTCTTATAATATCTTTGAGGAACCCTGTCCCTGTTTTAGACCAAATTCCATGCCAGGTTAGTAATTCCTTTTTATATGAATGTAATCCTCGATGAAAGGGAATACTAGTTCCCTTTCATCGATGCACAATATATGACAAAGTAGAACAAGACACAGCAAGTTATCTACATAGAAATGTATTCTCCGTTGCTTGCAACAGTTGGATATTAGCTGATCTTCATAGGGCAGAGACATACAAAACACTACTAATTGTTTTACTTTTATAAATTTATAATATTTCATCAACAGATATGTTACGAATTTTGGATGAAAACCTAAAAATGGCCTCTATTGATCTTACAAATTTAATTTTCATCATTTTTAAGTGCTGGTTCCAGGAACTCGAATTAGAGAAGTGTATACCCAGGTAGGTAAAGCTATTCACCTCTACACGTTTTTGGCCTTTGACTTTATAAATGTTCTTTTTGGCCTTACCCAACCCACAAGTCATTACAAAAGTTTTGTCTAATTTAAGACGCATGTCTCTTTCCTCCATAAATTCTACAAAACCTTCGATCAACTGCTGAAGGCCATTAGCTTTCTGTGATAGCAGGACTGTATTGTCCGCATACAAAAGGACTGGGCTTGGGCGGTCACCAACTGTGCATCAATGGACATTTTCTGTAGGTTTGCATCCACCCCATTAATATATAAAGATTAAAAAAAGTGGTGCTAAAACGCTCATAAGGCTGGTAGTACACTTTCCATTTGTCCCATAACGTACCTATGCTGTTATGTGACTCTATAGCTATGCTAAAAAATTAACTATATCATGGTAACACAGTTTGCAACATTTTGCTGCAGCAGGTCACAAGTTCATAACAGTTTCTGAGTAAAGCATGCTTACTTTTAAACCAACTTTAGCAGGTATGGTTGAAGCTTTAACACAATAAACATATCACAGGTACTAATACTGTTTTCCAATTTGTCTAAAGACAATCTATCAATTTACTTATTATTCACTTACTTCCATCAACAAACATATCTACAATAGCCAATCAAATGTGTTCTTTCAGATTCTACCATCTACCCTCTATTTTAACTGAATTTCATTTCAAATCTGCCTCATTCATATCCCTTAGGCTCTCTAGGGGTAGCTGTAGGTGAGCAGCCAAGGCTTATCTAGGAGAGATGCAAAGCTCATGCAATACCACTGTAGTCACACAGTACTCACCCACATGAAAGAAAATACTCAGTGTTACTAAAATAAAAGTACTTTATTTTGGTGACAAAAATGCCAAAAATACCATAGAGACTATACGCCCTTAGAAGGTAAGTAATAGACAAATTATATACACTAGTATGCAAAATCAGGTGTAAAAACAGTGCCAATAGTGAAAATCACAATAGTTAGAAATGGGCCTGGGGGAACACAAACCAAATACTAAGAAAGTGGAATGGGAATGTCAGTTTCCCACCTAGGCAAGAATAGTGTGTTGAGGGGCATTGGGAATATTAGAATGTGGGAGTGGGTGGTAGAGTATATTTGGGTGCAAGAGTGGGTATGTGACTGGGTGTGTAAGTGGGTGTGAGTGTGTCTGGGTGTGAGAGCATGTGTGAGAGTGTCTAGTCATAAGAGTGGGTGCATGAGTGTCCGCTTGGATGTGAGAGTGGGTATAAGAGTGTCTCTCTGGCTGTAAGAGTGTGTGTGAGAGTGTGTCTCTGTGCCAGGGTGGGTGTGAGTGTCTGTCTGGATGTGAGACTGAGTGTCAGAGTGCCTTTCTGGGTGTGGACGTGGGTGTAAGAGCTTCTCTCTGTGTGAGAGTGAGTGGAATGTGTGACCTGTGACAGTGGGTGTAAAACTGTCTCTCTGCGTGTGAGAGTGGGTATGTGAGGGTCTCTCTGAGTGGCAGTATGGCTATGAGAGTGTCTCTGTGAGTGTGTAAGTGGCTGTGAGAGTGCCTGTGTATGAGAGTGAGTGTGAGAAATTGTCTCTGGGTATGAGACTAGGTGTGAGAGCATCTCTCTGGGTATGACAGTGGGTGTGCATGCGGCTATCTAGGTGTCAGAATGAGTGTGGCAGTGTCTGAATTTTAGAGTGGGTGTGAGAGTGGCTCTCTGGGTATGAGAGTGATCCTGAGAGTGTCTGTGTGGGTGTGGGTGTGAGAGTGGATGTTACAGCGTCTCTATGGGTGTGAGGGCGTATATATATATATACACACACACACACACACACACACACACACCTACATACATACACACACAAACACACACATATTTTTTTATGTTCTGCTAGGACTACTGATCCACCTGCGGATTTACACCAGGGACTGGGCTGAGCCCCGCAGATGGACCCACAGATCTTGAAAACCATAAACAAAATGTTTTAAGGCATTTCAAGCCCATTATTTAGTGTTTCATCACAACTATATCACCCCCATTGAGTCAGGGAACCAATACCCTGATCCCATCTTCTCCACTGCCCCCCAGAATTCAGGCCGGGGACCATTTCCTGATAAAATGAAATGGAGGCCACAACATTCCTGTCAGGATGCGGCCAGCCAACCAGATTTTTCCTGAGGCGCATGGGTCCACGGATCGATCCACAGTAGATCCGAATAGGATTGCATCCCTATATATCTCCTTTTTTTGGACTTAAATTGCTCCAAAACTACTACACAAATTTGCACCACAGTACAAAAAGCACAATCTGCGTAACACCATGTAACTTCCTGGCAAATTTGGTGTAATTCCGTTCAGCGGTTTGGGCTGCAGGTGTGTCTAAAGACCCTATGGAAAAATGAATGGGGAAAACGTGTTCTGGGAACCCCCCCTTTTTCTCTGCCCTCGCTTGACAGACACCCCAAAACTTTCAAGACAGCAGCTGAACTGACCAAAGTATAAGTTTTGAAAATTTTGTGAAGATTCATCAAGCGGCGCTAAAGTTATTGGCAAAACAAAAAAAACTCAGTCTATGGAAACAAAGTCTTAACTATAACTACGTAGTGGCGAACGCCACTAAGTAATATATATATCTTTATATATATATATATATATATTCACTTAGAAAACCAAAGGTTACAGGGATGTTATCGTTAGGTTCTGAATTTACTCATACAAAATCTTAGAAATTCACCAGTTATAGTTATTTCAAGTAACTATAAGTCGGGCCCTAAGATAACTATAACTCGTGCTCTCACCATGCACAGCTAATTACCCCAGATATTACAGCAATCATGACATCTTTTATAACATCACAGATAATCGCTGTAACATTTGTTGTAAAATTATTCATTAAAAAATTGTGCATTGCGGGGGTGCGGGTTATAGTTACCTTAGGGCACAAGTTATAGGTAATTGAAATAACTAACTATAACTGGTTAAATACGAGTAAATATTTCTCTCTCTCTTTTTTTTTTTTTTTAAACCTAGCCAAAAGGCAGCAGTGTTGTACAAGGTTCATGGAGGGATGTATATAGTAATAGCTATGACTCACTTAACATGTTTAAAGCTAACATAACATTTTGTAAATGATTCACGTTTACTGGTATAATCCTAAAACCGGTATTAAGACGGGTAGCAAGGGTTGAGCTGGCTTTTCCTTTTTTGAGGGAACTGCTAGTGTCTGACCAAAGTAGTAGTCTGGGCAGCCCCACAAGCCTAGTGCGGCTGGTAACCAACCCCAAGATGACTTTTCTTTGTTGAGATTTAAAATATTTTCTACTCGAAATGAAGATACAACATGATGCCTTGAATTGCTAAATAGATTCTAAGTGGATCCAGACACTGGGTAAATGAGTTCGATGTGGTTTCACTTGTAAAACTGAATATTTTCATAAACTCTTGTCTGGAGCTGAAGTAGGGTCAATTAGGGCTTTTTCTATATGTACCAGGGGTGGACCCTCCACTTAGGTGGAGAAGCTCTGCCCGCCAAAAAAAATGCCCCTCATAACTGAAAAATAAAATGGTAATAAACTTTGTTTAATACCATTTTATTTTTCAGCGCCCCATCCGGAACCGAGTGTCAGGACGGGGCGTGGCAATTACTGCAGAGTGGCAGCAGGGAGCTGTGCACTTGTTTAAAGTGTGCATGTCCATTAGGCCGAACATCTTGCGATGGCCAGTCTGACATGCGCACTTTAAATATCTCTAACCCAGCGATAGCTGGGTTAGAGAAAGCATAGGCCTCTGGCACTCTGGTGAGTGCTGAGAGAGCCCACCCCCACCAATCCAGACGCTGGTTTCATGCTGGTTACCATCATGAAACTAGCATCATGATTAGTTTGTGCAGTTTCCTGGATCCCGTGACCATCGTGCGTCAGAGCTGGGAGAGACAGGACGACATGAGGGGAGTAGATAGTCGACAGGTAGGTGGCTATTTTATTTTTGTTGTATCCCTCTTCCTGCTCCCCCCCCCCCCCCATTGTAAATTCGAGCTAGCCGCAACTAATATCTACTTTTATTAAGTGGAGACATTCCACATTGGACATTATTGATCATACAGTTGCTTTACTTTGCTTTTCCACTCATGAGATCTACTCTTTCTTAGATTTATCCATACTACACTCACCAAGTCACTAATATTTATCAACTAAGGAATAGCATAAAAGACATTTAGAAAGCAAAATCTGATTTAGTTTTCTGATTCAGGAAACAGTTTTATGAATTCCAGGAAAACGGAGTAATTAATTTGTGAGTTAACCTCCTCGGCAGAGTCATATGAATGATATTGCACTTTTGCTGTATGACAAATTCTTATTGGATCTTCCGTCCTCTGTTTGATATTAGAGCCATTGTTTCTAATTGATATATGTCGAAATATTGGAACCATCGGGTTCAAATGTTTTTGTTTTTTTACAACTTCTAAGGAATAATTAGTCAGTATTTCCCGTTGCTATCAGTAGCAGATGAGTGATTCATCTCTTCCTTCTCCAAAAGGGGAGCAGAATCATCCTGTCAAGAGGTGGCGTTATATGGAGAAGAGGGAGAAAAGTCATCCTGTGAAGAGGAAGTCTGAAGCGATTGTGGAAATAGTAGAAGCCATGGCCTTTTTTGTAAACCAGCGATTATTTGCTTGTTTCTGCTTGCCTTTAGTACTCCGTAACTTTGATTTTTGATTTGATTCCACAAATAATCGATAGACCTCAGTTTTGGGATTAGTCCCTGAGGGAATCTCTTACTCTAGTTCTTATTAATTCTCTTTTTAATCCATTTGCTTTCTTCAAACAGATCTTTAAGTGAGCATATTTGATCTTTTTCTCTGTTTTGCAGGTTCATTCCCCGCCCACGTTATTTTGCAGTCTTTTGTGTTCACCTCCTGTTTATTTAATTAGGGGAATTAACGCCGCACATATTAGAGGACTCAATGCCTGCTGGGGCTAAAGAACCAATTAATTGCAGTTATAAGTGGAAAGATAACAATCATTAAGATTTTTTTATCTGGTACTTTATCTAGTGCTTTCAATATAGCTGTCACAATGCTCAGTATGTGATTTAAATTTACAAGGAATAACTCCACGAAAGATATAACTGATGACAAAACTCGAGGAATTAAATCCCTCATCAAGTGAAACAATTCTGGGATTACATATTTGGGGATTATACAGCAGTCAGAGGACATTTCTGGATGGCTGGCTAGTACTCGGTCTTTTTTCGTTCATTTTTGCTTATATTCCAGCTCTTGTTGATTATCCTCTTCAGATCTCCCTTACTATTTTAATACTCGAATCTTTCAAGCGAACAAGAATATCAGGGAGCACATGATAACTGTCAAAACAAAGGCTAGATACGCCCTTTTTAAAGATATTTCAATCATTTCTTTATTGGAGAAGCAAATTGTGCACACAGACATCAAATTTGAGAAATTAAATTAATTGATTTCCTAAACTATGCATTTTTTCTTTCTTGTCAACATTGCCCATTCATTCTGTAGGTCACAAATGTTCTTGGGGGTCTTTGCAAACTCATTCTCACTACCACTCCCTCCCTGACACCAAATCCCACAGAGGAAGAGGAGGTCCATTCCCCAAACACTGCAGGACCTTGTCAACCACCTTCTTCACTCCACGTTAGCTGTACTAGAGTCAAGGGAGCCCCAACAAAAGCTCCAGCGAGAGTCCCGACAACAGCTTGACTCCATTTCCCCAAGCACGTCTGGCTGACTGCTTCTCACATCCCCGAGCTCCGAGAGAGAGAATTAATGCTGTAATATAGGATTACGTGGAGGTCGTAGAGACTGGGGCTGGAAGCCAAAACAAGCACTGGTAAAGCCAATAGGTCTCGCCTATACAATAGATATTAGCTTTGGCAATGTGTTTTGCTATGTTGTACACCAGTGTGGCTGCTGTGTGGCTAAAGTTAGTGGCGCAGAGTGTCAGAGTTGAGTGGGGGAGTAGCGTGTCGTAGAGTGGAATTGTGGAATGTCAGAGTGGAGTAGGAGTAGACTGCCGTAGAGTTGAGTAGAAGGGAATAGAATTCAGTGGCAGAGTGTGTGGTAGAGTGGTGTGGAATAGGATGGATTGGGTTGGAATGGATTGAGGTAGGGGGTGGATTGGATTGAAGTAGAGTGGGCTGGATTGGGGTAGAGTGGGCTGGATTGAGTGGAGTGGGCTGGATTAAAATGGGGTGGGGTGGATTGCAGTGATAGGGGTGGGGTGGTTTGGATTCAGATGGGTTACATTGGATTGGGGTGGATGGTGTGCATTGAAGTGATAGGGTTGAGGTGGGGTGGATTGGACTGGAGTGGGGTGGATTAAATTGGATTGGGTGGTTTGGATTAGAGTGAGGGTTGGGGTGGGTGGATTGGACTGAGGTGGGGTAGATTGGACTGGAGTGATGTGATTGGGGTGGAGTGGGTGGGAGTGGGGGGGATGGGACTGGAATAGGGTGGGTTGATTAGACCGACCTGGAGTGTGGTGGACTGGAGTGCAGTGGGGGGATTTGAATGGAGAGGGTGGATTGGACTGGAGTAGGGTGGATTGGTCTGGGGTGGACTGGATTGGGTGGACTGGAGTGGGGTGGATTGGACTGGAGTGGGTGGATTGGAGTGAGGTAGATTTGACTGGAGTGGGGTGGACAGAACTGGACTGGAGCAGTTTGGATTTGAGTGGGGTGGATACGATTGGACTGGAGTGGGGTGGATTGGAGTAGGGTAAACTGGGGGTGGACAGGAGTGGATTGGACTAGAGTAGGGTGATTTGGGCTTGAAAAGACTGGAGTAGGTGGATTAAACTTAATTGGACTGAAGTGGGGTGAATTGGACTTGATTGGACTAGAGTGGGGTGGACTGGACTACAGTAGGGTGGACTGGAATGGGGTGGGCTGGAGTGGACTGGACTAAAGTGTGTGGACTAGAGTGGGGTGGACTGAAGTGGGATACACTGAAGTAGGGTGCACTGAAGTAGGATGGACTGGATTAGACTGGAGTGGGGTGGATTGAACTGGACTCAATTGGGGTGGACTGGAGTGGGGGGATTGACTGGACAGGAGTGGATAGGACTGGTACTAGAATGGGATGGATTGGACTGGACTGACGTGGGGTGGATTGGACTGTACTAGGGTAGGGTGGATTGGAGTGGAGGTTGGTGGATTCAACTGGAGTGGGGTGAGGTGGACCAGACTACAGTAGAGTGTACTGTACTTGACTGGGGTGGACTGGACTTGGGTGGAGGGGGTGGACTGGACTAGAGTGTGGTGGACGGACTGGAGTGGGGTGGACTGGATTGGGATAGATTGGAGTAGAGTATGGTGGATCAGAATGGGGTGGGATAAATTGGAGCTGGGAGGATTGGAGTGGGGTGGACTGAAATGGGTTGGGGTGGATTGGGCTATGGTGGCCTGCAATAAAATGGACTGGATTGGGGTGGGGTGGGGTGTGTTGGATTGGGTTGGATTGGGGAGGATTCTATTGAGGTGGGGTGGATTGGAGTGTGGTTGGGTAGATGGATTGGATTGGAGTGGGGTGGGGTGGACTGAACTGGGATGGGGTGGATTGGAGTGGGTTGGATTGGGGTGAATTGGAGTGTGATGGACTGATCTGGGGTGGGGTGGAGTGGATTAGAGTAAAGTTTGGTGGATCGGAGTGGAGTGGGTGGATTGGAGTGTGATGGAGTGGACTGAAATGGAGTGGGTGGATTGGACTGGAGTTGGGTGTATTGGACTAGAGTGGATTGGTATGGGTTGGATTGAACGGGTAGGTTTGATTGGGGTGGACTGCAGTGGGATGGATTGGACTAAAGTGGGGTGGGGTGGATAGAACTGGAATGGAGTGGGTTGACTGGAGTGAGGTGGATATGATTGGACTAGAGTGGGGTGGATTGGAGTGGGGTAGATTAGGTTGGACTGGAGTGGGGCGAATTGGGCTGGAGTGGGGCGGAATGGGGTGGGTGTACTGGAATGGGGTGGGTGGACTGGGGTGGAGTATGGTGGATTGGACTAGAGTGGGGTGGGGTGGAGTAGGGTGGGTTGGACAAGTGTGGGGTGGAGAGGATTGGATTGAACTGGACTCCAGTGGGGCAAATTGGCTTGAACTGGATTTAAGTGGGGTGGACTGGAGTGGAGTGGGTGGACTGGAGTGGATTGAAATGGGGTGGTTGGATTGGGGTGGATTAGAATGGATTGGACTGGAGTGGTGGATTGGACTGGGTTGGATTGGAGTACAGTGGATTGGTTTGGGGTGGATTGAAGGGGTGGATTTTATTGGGGTGGACTGAGTGGGGTGGATAGAATTGGACTGGATTGGGTGGATTGGAGTGAGGTAGACAGAATTGGACTGGAGTGGGTGGGGTGGATAGGATTGGACTGGAGTGGGGTGGGGTGGATTGGAGTGGGGTAGATTGGATTGGACTGGGTGGATTGAAGGTGTGGATTTGATTGGGGTGGACTGGAGTGGGGTGGATAGAATTGGACTGGACGGATTGGAGTGAGGTGGATAGAACTGAACTGAAGTGGGTGGATTGGAGTGAGGTGGATAGAACTGAACTGGAGTGGGTGGACTGGAGTGGGGTGGAGGTGACTGGACTGGGGTGGATTGGAGTGGGGTAGATTGGACTGGAGTGGGTTGGACTGGACTTGATTGGACTGGAGTGGGGTGGACTGGAATGGGATGGACTGGACTACAATGGGGTTAACTAGAGTGGGGTGGGGTGGACTGGAGTGGAGTGGGGTGGATTGGATTGAACTGGACTCCAGTGGGGCGAATTGGATTGAACTGGACTCAAGTGGGGTGCGATTGGGGTGGACTGGACTGCAGTGGGGTGGTTGGAGTGGGGTGGATTGGAGTGGGGTGATTGGGTTGACTGGAGTGGGGTGGACTGGACTAGAGTGGGGTGGACTGGACTGAAGTGGGGTGGATTGGACTGGACTGAAGTGGGGTGGATTGGACTGGAGTGGGGTGGATTGGAATGGACTGGAGGTTGGTGGATTGGAATGTAGTGGGGTGAGATTGGCCAGACTGGAGTGGAGTGGAGGGGGTGGACTGGACTGGAGTGCAGTGGAGTGGGTGGACTGGATTAGAGTGGGGTTGACTGGACTGGGGTGGGCTGGATTGGGATAAATTGGGTGGATTGGAGTGGAGTGGTGGATTGGAGTCAGTGGCGTAGATTGGAATGAGGTGGGATAGATTGAGTGGGGTGGATTGGAGTGGGGTGGACTGAAATGTGGTGGGGTGGATTGGGCTATGGTGGGCTGCAATGATATGGACTGGTTTGGAGTGAGGTGGGGTGGTTTGGGTTGGATTGCCATGGATTGTATTGGGTTGGGGTGGATTGGAGTGTGGTGGGGTAGAAGGATTGATTGGAGTGGGGTGGACTGAACTGGGATGGGGTGGATTGGAGTGGGTTTGTTGGATTGCATTGAGGTGGGGTGGATTGGAGTGCAGTGGGTGGATTGGTTGTATTGGAGTGGGGTGGACAGAACTGGGGTAGGGTGGATTGTAGTGGAGTGGATTGGACTGGAGTGGATTGAGTGTGGTGGTCTGAACTGTGGTGGGGTGGATAGGATTGCTGTGGGGTGGAGTGGATTGGTGTGGATCGGATTGGGTTGGATCGGATTTAGGTGGAGTGGATTGGAATGAGGTGGATTAGGGTAGGGTGGATTAGGCTGTGGAGGGCTAGAATGGGTTGAGTTTGGTAGATTAGATTGGAATGGATTGGGTGGGGTGGATTGGATGGGGTGGGTGAATTGGATTGTGTGGGGTGGATTGGATTGGTGTGGGATGGACTGATTGGAGGGGGGCTGGATTGATTTAGGGTAGATTGGGCTGGAGTAGGGTGGAGTAATGTGGACTGAATAGGAGTGGATGGATTAAAGTGGATTGTACTGGAATGGGATGGACTGGAGTAGTGTGGGTGGACTGGGTAGTGGTGGACTTGATTGGAGTGGGGTGGTTTGGATTGGAGTTGGGTGGGTTGGTTTGAGAGGGGAGAATTGGACTGGAGTGGATTAGGTGGAGTGGGATGATTGGATTGAGAGGGCTGGATTGGGGTGGATTGGATTGGGTTGGATTGGGTGGGGTGGATTGGATTGGATTTGATTTGTGTGGGGTGGACTGGATTGTAGTGGGTGGATTGTGGTGGATTGAGTGGGGTGAATTGGGATTCAGTGGGTGGATTGGACTGGGGTGAGGTGGATTGAATTGGAGTGGGGAAGATTGTTTAGGATTGGAGTGGACTGTTTGGGTTTGGAGTGGGGCAGATTGGTGAGGGGGAGGTGGAAGAGGGGGAGATTGAAATGGATTGGAGTGGGGCAGGTTGTTTTGGATTGAGAGGGGCAGATTGTTTTGGATTGAAGAGAGACAGACTGGAATGGGGCAGATTGTTTTAAATTGAAGTGGGGCAGATTGTATTAGGGTCAATTCGAGCAGATTGGAGTGGGATAGATTGGGTTGTGTGGGGTGGCTTGGATGGGAGTGGGGTGGATTGGATTAGGGTGACGTGGAATACATTGGAGTGGGTTGTATTGTTTTGGATTGAAGGGGGCAGACTGAAGAAGGGCCACTTGGAGTGGGACAGATTGTTTTCTATTGGAGTGGAAGAGGTAGATGGGAGAGGTGGGGTTGATTGGAGTAGCAGATTGTTTTGGATTGCAGTAAGGCAGATTGTTTAGAATTGGAGCAGATTGGAGTGGGGCTGATTGTTTTGAATTGATGTGGGGCAGATTAGAGTGAGACATTGTTTTGAATTAGAGTGGGGCAAATTGTTTTGAATTGGAGTGGGGCAGAGTGGAGTGGGCAGATTGTATTAGAATGAATTCGAGAGGAGTGGGGTGTATTGGATGGGAGTGGGGTGGACTGGACAGGAGAGTGGAATATTGTTTTGGATTGGAGGGGGGCAGATTGAAGAGGGGTCGATTGGAGTGGGACAATTTGTTTTCGATTGGAGTGGGGCATACTGGAGTAGAGCAGATTTCAGTGTGACAGATTGTTTAGGATTGGAGTGGGGCAGATGGGAGTGGTGGGGTGGACTGGAGTGGGCAGAAATCGTTTTGGATTAAAGTAGGGCAGATTGGAGTGAGGCAGATTGTTTTGGATTGGAGGAGATTGTAGTGGAGTCGAATGTTGTAAATTGAAGTGGGTCAGATTAGTGTGGGGCATATTGTTTTGAATTGGACTGGGGCATATTGTTTTGAATTGGAGTGGGGCAGATTATTTTGGAGTGGTGCAAATTGTTTTGGATTAGAGTGGGGCGAATTGGATTGGAGTGGGTAAGGAGGAGTGGAGAGGAGTGGTTTGGACTGTAGTGGGTTGGATTGGTGTGGGGTGGATTATAGTGGGGCGTATTGGAGTGGGGAGGACTGGGGCGTACCGCACAATTATGTGTTTAAGCATCATTTCATTAATTACACATAATAAAGAAACAATCTTGTTTTGCAATATTTCAAAGATAATGGTTATCTTTTGAGAAAAACACCCACAAGCAAAAACAAAAGAAAACATGAGTGGAAAGTGAGAAAAGAAGGCTTGGCAAAGTAAAAAGAAAGTTAGCTACAAAAAAATAAAACTCCGGCTGGGCACGTTTTTGCCAGTCGCAAGCCTTCTGTTTGCAGGGCACTAGAAGTTTTAAAGAACAAAATAGTACCTTGATCACGTCGTCAGCAGTGGATGGGAATTGATTAAGTTGAATCAATCAGTGCTTCGTCCCTGCTCCCCAGAGAGAAATGGAAATTATGCCAGGGCTTCCAAGCCCTTTACTGTACAACAGTCTCCTAAGCGAGACGTCTGCGCTAGGGCATGCACTCGCAGGCCTGACAGTAAACACCCGGGGTCCTTAGAACAGTCCACCAAGTATCTTGGCAACATGGACGATGCACACGTGCGAGGGGCACAAGCACAGCTGGCACCTCAGAGGGAAGGGAGGGAGGAGGAGGGCAGTCAAAAAGCATGATTCAGCAGTTGTCCAAAGGTCTACTATTTAGTTCTATATCAAGCAGTTTGACGAAAGCACCGGTTTGATCAGTGCACTTTATTTCTTTGCATGCTGATATTTGGAGTCCTGTCAGGAATTGTAATGCCGACAATCAATGAATGTAAAATTGAAGAACTGCAAGTATATTATCAAGCATGAAATTTATCAGACAGGACAGCGTCGCCAACCCTGGCCAAGAGCCAGGAGATGAAAAACAAAATGATAGTTACACTATTGTTTTATTTTTCATCTGCTGGCTCAGCCAGCAGTACAGGGAGTGGCGGGCCTGGTCCACGGGAGGTAGGGGGAGGAGGAGAGAGTGCACCTAAGGGCGCATGTGTTTGGCCAGCCGTCTCCAGCCGGCCAAACACACATGCGCACTTACATTTCTCCAGCCTGGCTGTGTTTAACAGCCGGGCTGGAGAAACTGCACAGACCCAGGGCTGTGTCTGAGCTATTGTTTCTGCCACTCAAACCAATCCTGACGCTGCTTTCATGCTAGCTTGTGCATGAAAGCAAGGCCAGGATTGCTGAGGAGCTTGTGCTGGTGTTCCAGCGAATGCTGGGACACCAGAAGAGGAGCAAGGCGGCAGGAGTCGGCTTGAACAGCGAAAAAGGAACGTTTAAAAAAAATAAAAAATAAAAAATTTGGGGTTTTCCTCCGTCCTTGTCGTCCCACCGCACCTCCATTGACATTTACGGCGGCTGCCGCTGGGACACACCAGCTCATTTGAGCCCTGCCAAAACAATCGGTTTAAATTCACAGGCCTACGGAGACCAGCAGCTGAGGTTTTGCATAATGCACTGACTGAATCCTGAGTTGGAATAGTGAAGTTAGCAACACACTCGTGTAGCGAGCCTGATAAAATCGACACAGAGAGAGTGTCTAATGGTCCTTTAACACATTCTACCCAATCTATTTCAGCTTTAGTTGTCATTCAAGGTGCAATAGTTTCTCCTAAGTAACTTCCATCACCAATAGATTTCATAATCTAAGCATTCCGGATGCCTTCTCGGAAGGCATCACTTCTAAGCCACGACATTGCCTAGTTCAAGATTTACCTGAAGTTCAATCCATCTGAATTAGAAGCTTAGTCATGTGCAGATGTTCTACGGTGCCATATGAAAAAGTTTACCTGATTAAGAATCTCTTCTATATTCTCTTAATGTCTGCTGGCCCATTTAATGGACATACTTCCACAACGCAAGCATACTCAATCACCACTTACTGCCTCGGCACCCCTCTTTCGTCTCTAGATCTACCAAGAGCTGCTGCGGGACTCAAACAGCAGATGCCTCCATGATAAACAACAACAAAAAAAATCTTCTTGCATAAAAAGGTATCTGATTTTGTTATATGGGCAGTCTTGGGCATAGGGGCAGGACAGTATGTTACACAAGACATGAGCGAACGCATCAACGGATGTAGGTACAAAAGTCCAGGTATAGACACCTGGTCAGGTCGGTCGGTATGTATGTATGTATGTGTGTGTGTGTATATATATATATATATATATATATATATATATATATCTCTCGATTAAGTATTTCCAGTTCTTTCTGACAAACACCTGGCATTCCTGGTTTTATTTTATAATTATAAGTTAAAGATTTGTGCTTCTTTTTCTACGTTAGCAATACGGACATTAAGGACTTATCATTTATACCACTTCAGTAGACATGCAAAACCCATGTGCATGCAATAGAAGCCTTTTGCAAGTGGTCAACTGGCATTACCACCAGGGATGACTAGTAGAGAAGCAAGAAGAAAAAGTTACCTAACTTTGATAACGCTCTTTCTGGTGGACACTCAATCTAACTGCAAATTCCTCACCTTCCGAACATTCCTAGATGCCAGAATGGATTCTAATATTTCTACATAGCAGTGCTCCCAATTGCAGATAGGTGGCAATGGGCACTCCACGTTGACCTCATTCCATCTGGAAGTGACAAACTGAGCCATATTTAAGCACCACCTCTGCGCGCTGGGGTCAATTCCTTTCTTTCTGTGCCTTCAAGCCCCGGTCATAAGCTCTTCTCCCTTTTACCTCATAGTTTTGATGAGATTTTTTTTCAAACATTAAATAACCAGTGTGCAAAGAAACTATGGCCCATCCTAAAACTACATGATTTAAACCTTGCTCTAACTGTCACAAACACGTCTGTAATAGACCATAGCAAGGTATGCCTTTGGTGTTTGGGCTCAGGACACTACTCTCAAGTTGTGCCAGGAATGCACCCTTATGAATTCAAAGGCGATCAATAAACGTGATGCAAAGTCGAATATCACCAAACACAGGCAGAAACCACAGAAGCTCCACTCCCGTTCAAGGTTGAATGCACACACTTACTCCTTGAGCCATTCCTGCAACAGGTCCTCATAGCAGTCAAAGTGTTTACCTTGTTCAACCTGCTGTGTTAGCGGAATGTGGGGAGATGAAACTGCCACAGCATGCAGCGCTTGGAAGCGAATCCACATTTAAGGCACCCGCTTATAGAGCATAATGAGCAAGTTACTTACCTTCGGTAACGCTTTTTCTGGTGGATACATTAGCTACCTGTGGATTCCTCACCTAATGAATTCTCCCCATGCGTAGCATTCAACTGAAACTTCTCTCTAGCTCTGCACGTCGGCGAGGACGTCACAATTGCCCGACTCCACGCGGCTCCGTGTGACATCATCGTGGCAATAAGAGGTCCTCGCCGGCGTGCTGATGTCAGTTTACACCATTTTTGACGTGCCTTTGAAACATATAGAGAACACCGACAATCTACACACCTCATGTTTGTAAATAATGAACTTTATAGAGAATCTTCATATAAAAAACTTTTGCAAAACTCCTTAAAAAAGGAGCATACCATCATGAACAGTTTGCAAACTTGTAAACAACCTGAATTACAACCATAAACATATATACATATATAGAAACATTGAAATTAAGGCACTGAAGTGCACACCCCAAGGCGTTCCTGGTATGACCAGACAGACAACGGGGAAGTGGGAGGGACCGTGAGGAATCCACAGGTAGCTAATGTATCCACCAGAAAAAGCGTTACCGAAGATAAGTAACTTGCTCTTCTGATTGATACAACTACCTGTGGATTCCTCACCTAATGAATAGAGTCCCAAAGCAGTTCCGCCTCGGAGGAGGGTGTCTGTCTGGTCAAACCAGGAACTCCTGCAGCATGGACCGCGCAAAATGGCTATCCCTCCGCACCTCCAAATCCAGACAATAATGCTTCACAAAGGTGTGGAGGGAAGACCAAGTCGCGGCCTTACAGATGTCCGCCACCGGAACACCACTGGCCAAAGCCGATGAAGTCAATTTGGCTCTGGTGGAATGGGCTCTGATCCCCTCAGGAGGATCCTTCTTTGCCAATGAGTAACATATTTTTATACAAAGAACGAACCACCTGGAGAGCGTTCTCTTGTGGACTGCCTTCCCCTTCCTCTTCCCCACGTATCCGATAAAGAGTTGTTCATCCAACCGGAACTCTCTCGTCTTGTCGATATAAAAGCTGAGAGCTCTCCTAGGGTCCAAACGATGGAGTCTTTCGTCCTCCTTAGATGGGTGTGGAGGAGGGTAGAACGACGAGAGAGTTATGGACTGTCCTAAGTGAAACGGAGACACCACCTTGGGGAGGAAAGCGCCCTGGTCCTCAAAACCACCTTGTTCTTATGAAAAGTCGTGAAAGGCGGGTGAACAGAAAGGGCCTGAAGTTCACTAACACGCCTAGCCGATGTAATGGCTGTCAAAAACACAGTTTTGAAAAACAAATACCTCAAGGGGCAAGAATTAAGTGGCTCAAAGGGGGAGCCCATCAAAAAAGTCAACACTAAATTCAGGTCCCACTGCGGCATAATAAAAGGCGTGGAAGCAAATCTATTAGTAAGCCCCCTCAAAAATCGTAAAACCAAAGGAGATTTGAATAAAGAGGGTTGATCTGGAAGATATAAAAAAGCCGAAAGGGCCGAAAGATAGCCTTTAACAGTGGCCACAGCACAACCACGCTGAGCCAATGACAAAGCAAACTATAAAATATCAGAAAGATGGGCACTTAAGGGATCAATATTCTTCTCTCCACACCAACGAACGAAATTAGCCCACCTACTCGCATAGACCGATTTGGTGGAGTGTCTCCTGGACGATAAAAGAACATCCACCACCTCTGGTGGGAGAGAAAAGGAACTCAGGTTGCCCCGCTCAATCTCCAGGCATGAAGGTGCAGGCTCTGGAGGTGGGGGTGTAGAACCTGCCCCTGTGACTGCGAGAGGAGGTCTGCCCTGAGAGGGAGACGGAGCTGGGGACACAGCAAGAGTTGAAGGTCTGCATACCATACCCTTCGTGGCCAATACGGAGCTATCAGAATAACCTGGGCCCGGTCTTGCCGAATATTCCTCAAAACCTGAGGAATCAAAGGTATGGGGGGGGGGAAATGCGTAAAGCAGCTTGTTGCACCAGGACATCTGAAACACGTCCCCTAACGCTCCTTGCATCGGATACTGAAGGCTGCAGAACGACGGACAGTGCGCGTTCTCCAGAGTGGCAAACAGGTCTATCTGGGGAAAACCCCACATCCGAAAGAGGTGAAGAGCGAGATCCGGATGCAGACGCCACTCGTGGTCGTCCGAGAAGAAGCAACTGAGTCTCTCCGCCCGTACGTTTTGGACCCCGGCCAAATGGTTTGCCACTACGCAAAGCCGATGTTCCCAGGACCAGAGTCGTAGAGCCTCTCTGCAAAGAAGGTACAACTCTACACCCCCCTGTTTGTTGATATACCACATCACGGTCGTGTTGTCCGTCAGAATCTGAACTGACGGACTGCAAAGGGACGGGAGGAAGGCCTTGAGGGCCAAACGAATCTCCCACAGTTCCAGCAGATTGATATGAAACCTCTGCTCTATTGGAGACCAACGACCCTCGATCTCCAAATCCTCCAGATGAGCTCCCCACCCTAAGGTTGAGGCATCCGTTATCACCGTGGTCACCGGAGTCGGCAGCGAAAACAGCATTCCTTGAGAAAGGTTGCCTTCCGCAGCCCACCATCGGAGATCCGCTGCAGTGTCTCTGGAGATCTTTATCGACTCCCCGAGATCTCATCTGTGTTGAAACCACTGCCTGAGGAGGCACCACTGAAGAGCCCTCATGGGCCAGCGTGCATGAGTGACCAACAGAATGCAAGAGGCGAACAGACAGAGCAGACGAAGGACCTTGAGGACTGGAATTACCGCTCCTTCTTGAAACATCGGAACCAACGCCTGAATATCCTGTATCCACTGTGGCAGAGGAAAGGCTCGATTCAATGTCGTATCCAGTACTGCCCCTATGAACAGGAGGCGTTGAGAGGGCTCTAGGTGAGACTTGGGCACATTTATTGAAAAACCTAGACTGAACAACAACTGAGTTGTCAGCTGCAGATGACGCAACACAAGCCCCGGAGACTCTGCTTTGATCAACCAATCGTTCAGGTAAGGGTATACTGCAACTCCCTTCCTCCAGAGGTGTGCTGCAACCACCGCCATCACCTTCGTGAAGACCCGTGGTGCAGAAGTAAGACCAAAAGGAAGGACCGCAAACTGATAGTGCTGCAACCCTACCACAAACCTGAGATACTTCCTGTGGGACTTGAGAATGGGAATGTGAAAATAAGCATCCTGCAAGTCGACCGACACCATCCAGTCCTCCTTGTTCAATGCCAAAAGCACCTGTGCCAGAGTCAGCATTTTGAATTTCTCCTGCTTGAGGAACCAATTCAAAACCTTCAGGTCCAAAACAGGTCTCAGACGTCATTCCTTTTTGGGGATCAAGAAGTACCTTGAATAAAACTCCTGACCCCACTCTTGATTCGGAACCAACTCCACTGTGCCCTTCAACAATAGGGAGAGAACCTCCTGTTCTAGCAACAGGAGATGATCTTCTGAACAAAAGGAAGGACGGGGAGGGAAGGGAGGAGGAATCTCCCGAAAGGGAAGAGCGTAACCTTTTCTTACCACACTGATGACCCAGGAATCTGTTGTTATGGACTCCCATATAGGAAGAAAAAGAAAAAGCCTCCCTCCCTACCATGAGAGACAATGGCAAGAGGACTAGAGCTGCTTTCCTTGAGGTACCCCTCCAGAGGAAGAGGAAGGGTGCTGCTGCTGGGTGGCCCCTCTTGCGCGGACTCTACCCCACCTCCTAAACGATCGATAAGGGAGGCTGGAAGACTGCTGCCCTGGCTGCTGTGACCTCCCACGAAAGGAAGCCCCTCTACCAAAAACTTGCAGCCATCTGAATGACCGAAACGGGGTGGAAGCAGCCTGCAGAACCAAAGACCTAGCAGTGGCCCTACATTCTTTAAAGCGCTCCAGCGCAGAGTCCACTTTCGATCCGAATAGTTTTGCCCCATCAAAAGGCAAATCCAATAGCGTGATCTGGACGTCAAATGAAAAACCAGAAGTGTGTAACCACGCATGCCGCCTGGTGGCAACGGAAGTCCCAATGGCTCTTGCAACAGAGTCTGTGGTATCCAGCCCCGACTGAAAAACTTGAGTAGCTGCCGCCTGAGCATCCAAAAGAAGGCTACGCAAGTCCTGGGGCATGTCGAGAAGAACAGTCTTTGCCGCATCCATTATAGCATGGATATACCTGCCAAGAATACAAGTCGCATTGGCAGACTTTAGAGTCATGCTGCATGACGAAAACACTTTCTTGGCCGATTGGTCCATTCGTTTGGATTCCCGGTCCGATGGGACTCCCGGAAATGAACCAGGGGCCGACCTCAAAGAGCAGGATGCCTACACAAAGACTCTCGGGTGAAGGGTGTTTGGATAAAAACTACGGGTCCCCAGGCGCAGACCTATAACACCTGGCCACTGACCTAACAGCCGAAGAGGTGACAGGCTTCTTCCAAACCTCCTCGATTGGTTCCATCAGAGCCTCATTAAATGGCAGAAGAGGATCCGCCATGGCTGTAGCAGGGTGCAGAACTTCGGTGAACAGGTTGGTCTTAACCTGTGCTGTTGGTAAGGGAAGTTCCAGAAATGCTGCGGCTTTCCTAATCACTGAATGGTAAGTGGCTGCCTCCTCTGTATATTCTCTTGGGGAGGCCAGATCATATTCTGGAGAAGTGTCAAGTCCACTTGCAGTGTCCAGTCATGGGAAGTCACCTTGGGGATCAGTGATCTCCCCTTCTTCAAGGAATTGCTGTTGATATTCTCTTTCTTCCAGCAACCTAAGGGCTTTCTGCCGAGACCTCAACTTAGCCTCGAGCCCCGGCGTCGACATGGAGTGCAACGACATCAGTGAATGGTGCCGGGAAGGCGTCATGATAAGATCTACAGATCCACCCGATGCCGCAGATGGATCCATCGGCGCCATGGACAAGGCTCCTGCATCCAATGCCGCCAACCGACCTCTAGGCTCAATCACCTCCGACACCGGCATTGAAGGTCTCTCCCTCGACGTCGAGGGCTGCGCAGCCGGCAGAGGTGCTTGACCTGAGTCTCCAGCCGAACAAAATGGCATAAACGGAGTTGTCTTATATGGAGCCGGAACGCCGAGATTGAATGCCAGGGGACCAGTGGGGCCAGCCGGCAGACCACCTCCCGGAGCCATATTTTGGAATATGGCAACATGACATTAAGAAATGCCGCCAGATCCGTACCCGGAGCCAGGAACGAAGGATAACCTTGCGGAGCCAGCGCTGGGCTGGACTCTTCAGCGCCTGGATGCACGGGCGAAGCCAGATGACTCTGAGGCTCCACGACCTCGAAGACTGACGGCGCCGGGGATGTTTGCGGTGTCACAGGTTGTGGGGACATCGTCGGACTCACTTCCCAAGACTTGCGGTGCCGTGTCGATGGAGACCTTCACTCCAACCAACTCCTGGACCGGCGTCGGGAGTCACGATGACACCGCTTCTTATGAGACGACTTTCCTGAAGAGGACCCATGGCTTTGGAGCCGACATCGAGGAAAACACAAAGTATCCCTTCCGAAGAGCTAACAATACAGGTAACCAGAAAGGTAACCGTTATTGAAGGCACGGAAAAAAGGGAACTGACGTCAGCACGCCGGCGAGGACCTCTTATTGCCACGATGACATCACACGGAGCCTAGTGGAGTCAGGCAATTGTGACGTCCTCGCCGACGTGCAGAGCTAGAGAGAAGTTTCAGTCGAATGCTAAGCATGGTGAGAATTCATTAGGTGAGGAATCCACAGGTAGTTGTATCCATCAGAAAATTCATGTATTTTTCTTCCATTCTAAATTCTCAATATGTATATATATGTTTAATTAAGAAAAAAGGACCAACAAATCCAAATCAACGTGTCCTAATTAAATTCAATATTGTTGCATATTGAAGTACAACACTTCAGTCCTTTCATGTGGTTCAGCCAATTTTCCAGTTTAATCCAGTCAAATAAAATTCCAATCCTTCTGTATGTGCCAGATGATACTTCAATTTTGACTCAGCCAACATGTGTTTCGTCTTGGGAAGTAACCCATCGACTTCATCAGGACTAGAAACATCATCAAATTCAGTAATCACAAATATAACAATTTAGTGTTCCATCACCAAACACCCTGGGTATGGAAACCAAATTATTTTTAAATCCCTCTATGGTTCATGATTCAAAAGTGAGAGCAGCATTAATGTACAATACTATACATGTTAATCGTAACATCATAGTTAATATGACCCTTAAGAGAGCTGCAACACAGTGCAATCTGTGCAGTACCAACATCCAAATTTATTGTCCGTATTATATAAGGCACAACACCTCCCACATGAATTGTGTGACACACCATGCACACACATGTAACAGAACATGGAACTCACGAAGTGACATTAGGGAAAATAAAAAATTAATATAAAAGTAAAGAGCACTAACCAAGAGCTCTACCTGGTAAATGCCAAAACTTTGCAACATAGTCCTGATCACCTCTGCTTTGTAAGTGCCATCACACATCCAAATGTCATATTGACTGTCAAGATTAAGAGCATATTCTTATCCTATAATGGCAACCATATCACAACACCGCTAAAGAGACAAATCATTCTGTATTCTCTGATAAGTAAATTGCACAAGTCTATTTAGCCCCTAGTGTAACATTAACCTCCACTGTTGCAGAATCACTAAATAGTGGTCACAATAACAAGAACACTAGAAGTAAAAAGTTAACCAGCCCAAAGTTAGACCGTATAGCTAAAATCAAAGCCAGAAATCACCATTATTCGTAATAACACATAAAAGCTTGGTTACCTGAATAAAACGAACAGCATTTAACATGTATATTCGTGTAACAAAAGGACATGCCGCGAGTACACTGACAGCTAACCGCATACAAAGTCTCTCCTTATATCATTGTAAAAATAGAGGAAGGACTGAATATATGTCCTCCAAAGTCCCCCAACTTTAACCTCTCGGGTGCCTTGGACGAGGTCACCTCGTCCTATACCCGGGAACTGGGGGGATCGCTAGCGCTCCCCCCCCTGTGCTCCCCACCCACCCCCCCAAGGCAGGGAGGGAAGGGGAAGCCCTTCCCCTTCCACCCTGACCCCCCCCCACACCCCCTGAGACGTCAACGCGCATCGCGCACTGACAATCACAGAGGGCCTCCTCCCATCGTGCTGGAAGCTCAGCTTCCAGCGCGATCGAAAGAGAAATGCAAAGCATTTCTCTTTCGATCACGTGGGGGAGGCCCAGAGAGGCTTCAAAGGGAAGGAAAGGAATTTCCTTCCCTTTGAAGTCTCTCTGAGCGTTTCAAAAGCCCACTAGACACCAGGGATTTTTATTTTTATGAAATGGACATAAGGGAGCGATCCCTTGGGCAAGGGTCGCTCCCGGGTGGGGCATTTGCAGATCGGCCTATTATTAGGCCGATCTGCCCCAGGGGGGGCAGAAACCTCTAGGCACCAGGGATAATTTTTTTTTTTTACATTTATTTTTGTTTTGTTTGATTTTTTTGGGAGGTGGGGAGCGACCCCTTAGGCAAGGGTCACCCCCCTAGGGGGGAAATTATATTTAGGCCATTTCTGCCCCCCTTGGGGGGCAGATCGGAAGATTTTTGCTACCCCAGGCACCGGGGATTTTTTTTTTGCACCAATGTCACGCAGGGGGAGCGACCCCGTAGGCAAGGGTCGCTCCGGGGGGGGGGGGGGGGGGGGTCAAATTTATTTTAGGCCATTTCTGCCTCTAGGCGCCAGGGCAAATGCTATTTTTGTGTTTTCTTTTTGTTTTATTTGTTTTTTTAGAGATGGGAAGCGACCCAATAGGCAAGGGTCGCTCCCCTGGGGGGCAAATTGTATTCAGACCATTTCTGCCCTTCTTGGGGGCAGATTGGCCGATTTTTGGTCAATCTGCCCCCAAGGGGGCAGAAACCACTAGGCACGGGGGATTTATTTATTTTTGCGCCAATGTCACGCAAGGGGAGCGACCCCGTAGGCAAGGGTCGCTCCCGGGGAGGGGTTGGGGGGGTCAGAGGGGGTGTTAAATTTATTTTAGGCCATTTCTGCCCCCCCGGGGGCAGATCGGCCTATTATTAGGCTGATCTGCCCCTGGGAGGGGGGGGGGCAGAAACCTCTAGACGCCAGGGCAAATTTTTTTTTGTGTTTTTTTTTTGTTTTTTTTTTTTTTTAGAGATAGGGAGCGACCCATTCGGCAAGGGTCGCTCCCCTGGGGGGGCAAATTGTATTTAGACCATTTCCGCCCCCAATCGGCCGATTTTTGCTACGCCAATCAGGGTCGCTCCCCTGGGGGGCAAATTGTATTTAGACCATTTCTGCCCTCCTTGGTGGCAGATTGGCCGATTTTAGGTCAATCTGCCCCCAAGGGGGGCAGAAACAACTAGGCACCGGGGATCGTTTTTTTTTTTTTTGCACCACTGTCACGCAGGGAGAGCGACCCCGTAGGCAAATTTATTTTAGGCCATTTCTGCCCCCCCCCCCCCCCCCCGGGCCGGCTGAGCTAGAGGCCAAAATCCACAGGTAGGCACTTTGCAAAAAACACCTCCGTTTTCTGTGAAAAAATGTGATGCGTCCACGTTGTGTTTTGGGCCATTTCCTTTCGTGGGCGCTAGGCCTACCCACACAAGTGAGGTACCATTTTTATTGGGAGACTTGGGGTTCCCTGGGTGGAAGGAAATTTGTGGCTCCTCTCAGATTCCAGAACCTTCTGTCACCGAAATGAGAGGAAAAAGTGTTTTTTTGGCCAAATGTTGATGTTTGCAAAGGATTCTGGGTAACAGAACCTGGTCAGAGCCCCACAAGTCATCCCATCTTGGATTCCCCTGGGTTTCTAGTTTTCAAAAATGCGCTGGTTTGGTAGGTTTCCCTAGGTGCCGGCTGAGCTAGAGGCCAAAATCTACAGGTAGGCACTTTGCAAAAAACACCTCTGTTTTCTGTCAAAAATTGTGATGTGTCCACGTTGTGTTTAGGGGCATTTCCTGTCGCGGGTGCTAGGCCTACCCACACAAGTGAGGTATCATTTTTATCGGGAGACTTGGGGGAACGCTGGGTGGAAGGAAATTTGTGGCTCCTCTCAGATTCCAGAACTTGCGGTCACCAAAATGTGAGGAAAATGTGTTTTTTTAGCCACATTTTGAGGTTTGCAAAGGATTCTGGGTAACAGAACCAGGTCAGAGCCCCACAAGTCACCCCATCTTGGATTCCCCTAGGTCTCTAGTTTTCAAAAATGCACAGGTTTGGTAGGTTTCCCTAGGTGCCGGCTGAGCTAGAGGCCAAAAGCTACAGGTAGGCACTTTGCAAAAAACACCTCTGTTTTCTTTAAAAAAAATGTGATGTGTCCACATTGTGTTTTGGGGCATTTCCTGTCACGGGCGCTAGGCCTACCCACACAAGTGAGGTATCATTTTTATCGGGAGACTTGGGGGAACATAGAATAGCAAAACAAGTGTTATTGCCCCTTATCTTTCCCTACATTTTTTCCTTCCAAATAAAAGTGTGTGTAAAAAAGACGTCTATTTGAGAAATGCCCTGTAATTCACACGCTAGTATGGTCACCCCGGAATTCAGAGATGTGCAAATAACCACTGCTCCTCAACACCTTATCTTGTGCCCATTTTGGAAATACAAAGGTTTTCTTGATAGCTATTTTTTACTCTTTATATTTCAGCAAATGAATTGCTGTATACCCGGTATAGAATGAAAATGCACTGCAGGGTGCAGCTCATTTATTGGCTCTGGGTACCTAGGGTTCTTGATGAAACTACAAGCCCTATATATCCCCGCAACCAGAGGAGTCCAGCAGACGTAACGGTATATTGCTTTCGAAAATCTAACATTGCAGGAAAAAGTTACAGAGTAAAATGTAGAGAAAAAGTGCTGTTTTTTTCACCTCAATTTCAATATTTTTCTTTTTCAGTTGGTATTTTCTGTAGGAAACCCTTGTAGGATCTACACAAATGACCCCTTGCTGAATTCAGAATTTTGTCTACTTTTCAGAAATGTTTCTGGAATCCAGCATTGGTTTCACGCCCATTTCTGTCACTGACTGGAAGGAGACTGAAAGCACAAAAAATTTTAAAAATGGGGTATGTCCCAGTAAAATGCCAAATTTGTGTTGAAAAATTGGGTTTTCTGATTCAAGTCTGCCTGTTCCTGAAAGCTGGGAAGTTGGTGATTTTAGCACCGCAAACCCTTTGTTGATGCCATTTTCAGGGAAAAAACCACAAGCGTTCTTCTGCAGCCACTTTTCCCCATTTGTTTTTTAAAAAAACGAAATTTTCACTATATTTCGGCTAATTTCTTGGCCTCCTTCAGGGAAACCCACAAACTCTTGGTACCTCTAGAATCCCTAGGATGTTGGAAAAAAGGACGCAAATTTGGCTTGGCTAGCTTATGTGGACAAAAAGTTATGAGGGCCTAAGCACGAACTGCCCCAAATATAAAAAAAAAGGCCTGGCACAGGAGGGGGAAAAGGCCTGGCAGCGAAGTTCTATAGTCAATATTCACCTGAAAAGAAATGCAATACGTGTGTCTAGTAACCATATCCAAACCCTCAACTGTACTCAATGTAAACCGAAAGTACTAGTAAACTAAAGCTTGGAAGGTGCCATGTTACGGCCACAGCGTGCACTTAAATTGCCAAAATGACAGAATGACGCAGTTCAGAGCTACCACGTTTGAGACATGTTTTGAGCTGAAGCTGCCATGTTGTGGTCATGAGATGCACTAAAATTATGTTGGCAGCAGGAGGTGCCTTAAAGACATGCATTGTGTTCTTAAAGCCATGTCGCAGGTATGGGGTGCATTCAGACTGTCATGTTGGTAGCATAAGCCAACTTAAAGCTGCCCTGTCAGTGGCACGTGCGTAGTTGAAGCTGCCATTTTATGTTCAGAGGATGCACTGAAGCTGCTACATGTGGCATGTAGCGCTTTGAAGCAGTCATGTGCAGTCTTATTAAGTAAAATAAAATCTCAATTTGAAAATCATTGCTACTACGTGAAAAGCTCTCAAAAACATTTTGCCAATGCCACACATTTCAAGTAGAAATGTATCGTTAAACCCAATTCCTAAAACCGCAGGCTGAAAAATGGGTCCTAAAGTGATCTATTTGTCATGTAAATATGAAATGGAATGGAAACCATATTAATGACAGGATGCCCAGATAACCCCATGTCATGGGATACTACTATTATATTCCCAGTCTGTCATTTTGTGAATAGTCTTTATCTGGTGTATCAATTTAAGTCAACCGAAACTACAACTCCCAGAAGGCACGGACTTGGAATTCTAAACCCAGGGCTGAAAAACAGATATCCACCCTTTGCATGTAATATTCAGGACCTGCTACTTCAGGTCACAGCTTGGACACCACCTCAGTGCAGCCTGCTTTGGTAATTTTCCGCACTGTGCAACACTGTATCCGACACTGTAAGAAAACCTGGCTTTTGGCAGATGTCCCCCTGCTTTTTGCCACCATTTGGACTACAAAATGCTGATATTCAACTCAAACAGTACACTGGAACCTGCTAATTAGGTCCCATTGGGTGCCTGTGCTCTCTCCCTAAATTGGCAAACATAAATTGGTATCCCCAATTGGCATGTACTTTAACTCCCTTACAACTACCTAGTATATGGTACCTGGTACCCAGGGTACCCCGGGCATGGGTGTTAAAGGGGTCCCCAGGGACTGAAGCACTGGTTGTGCCACTCTGAGTGACCCAAGCAAACTACTGATAGCAGGCCTGCCATTGCAGGCTGCAAGAGCAGTGCAACCTGCTCGATCCCGACTGTGGATTCACCATGTGTGGCATAGTCCCATGCACTGCCTTTCATAAATGTCAGACACCCCTATGGAAAGCATCTGCATCCCAGGAGGCAGGTTGCATTATGTTTAAGGTGTAGGCATGTAAGTACGAGCTTATGTCTCTATAGTGTCTTTTTCATTAAAGTACACTGAAAATTATAACTGGTCCATAGGATAACATGGAACTCGCACCCGGGCAGACACGGGTTGCTAGCTCCATTATGGTACTGCCTCAATATGTTGAGTTTGGTGTCAAACATGCCTTTTCTCTCCTGACATGAATCATGTGTAGAGGGATGGCTGGCATTTACCCAGGTGGCACCTTAGAAGTTGCCTGTTTGTCTCAACTGCTTGGTGCTCTGGTTGTTCAGCCAGCACCTCCTCGCACCTGCTGCAGCCAAGACAGGATTCTGACCTCCTGCCAGGTAGTGTGAACACTCCTAGAAGTCAGAAACAAACTCGGAAGCAGGAAGGACGTCACACCTCCCCACCCCTCTGCCAGGCTAGTGAACTGGCAGTGAGCTTCAAAAGGCATCACCACCCCTGAAAGGCATCTGTGCAGCCCCTTGAGGAGGGCACAGCCCTCTCCCTGCTCCCAGGCAAATTTACTCATGGACAGACAGGAAATTAGCTATGCAGGGCAGTACTTACCCCAGAAGGCTGACCACACATCTAGGATGAAACCACCCAAAGGGCAGAGTACATCCAAGCTACTTGCATAAATACATTTCTCCTTCCATTCCTTTGTTAAACATTTTTATTATTTTTTTGACATATATATATATATAAATCCTTTCTTATTAGCAAAAAGATGCCACTGATACACCATTTGGGTGGGTGAATTTTTGCAGTGGAAGTCAAGGCTGACACTTGCCCTGCAAGGACCCTTTGTTTCTAAATCATTTTACCCTAGACCAAGGGATACAGGGTTACCCCATAATTGTTTATATCTATAATGAGCAGGCCAGTCTGTGCACTAAGTATTGATTTCTGCCATCTTAGGAGATGAAGAATAGAGGATTCTGGGTAGTGATAGGTGACCCACCCCACCGTATGTGGTCACCTCAGGGGCAGATTAACTGCAGGAGCTAGCTGCCCATTGGCCACTAGCCTCCACACCCCTAACTCCCCTAAATGCAGGATTTAAAGGACTCCCCTGACACCAGAACCTCAGATTTAAACAACTGACTTCAAAGAAGGACCAAGTGGAGACCAGTGATGCTGACAACAGGACTTTGCCCATTACAACAAACAAAAGAGGGATACTCTATCCCTGTGGCAACAGACTTGGAACCGAGTGAATGACCCTCATCCTTGGCTCAAACTCAGCACTCCCGACCAGAGGTACCCCTGTGGATGACAGAAGTGCCCTCAGTCTTCCTTGGACTAGTAGCACTAGTCCCCTGCAAACTGCAGGTAAAAAACGCTTGCAGGATCCGAAGATTCACTGGTCATCAGGACCTCTGTGGGATCACCCAAATCCAGGTAGTTGAGTGATCTGGGAGTTGTGGTCTCTCCTGTTCCCAAGTTTCAGGCTGTTACATCACTCCCCAGGACCTCATGAAGTTCCCAAAGCTTTTCTTTGTGTTTACCACTGCCAAAGCTTGTTAGTTGCCAGTCCGGTCACTGACACTGACACACACACGATGCTGCAGCCGCAAGGCACACCATGCAGCCTGCATCCCACATAGACAACCCAGCCCCTGCTGTGTTTTTGCATCTTGTTTCCTGCAGCACTGTGTAAGTGGTAAGTTCAGCAGCTGCGTGGGTCCGTTCAGCACCCTGGAAAACCAGGACAACTCTGCACCCGGACTCCACGGCCCAGGTAAAATTGAACTGAATATCATGGCCTGATGCTGGGGCCCACACCATCTTACCCCTATAAGGATTCCAAGTAACTTGACCTTGAAGTGACCAATCGTCACTAGTGATTTTTCCAATTGAGCGCAATGTTAAGTTTTCAATGGGCAATTTTACTGCGATTTAATATTGCTTCTACTATAACTCCAGTTGTACTTCTGCAATTCAGTTCATTCTGATGACTAAAATAAGATGAAAATAAGCTCTATTTGTATAAATTGGTGTTAATTTCTTCTGAGTTGTGTCAATTACTTAACATCCATGTTGGTGCTCTGAAATGCTTAACACACGTTCCTCTAGCTAAGCCTGACTGCTCTTTGCCTCACTACCAGGAGTGAGCTAAGGATTGATTTGTGCGAATCCAAGAACCATCTTTGAGGTATTGTGACAGCATTACATGGTGAAAACTACCTCCAAACCCCATAATACCTCACCTTCCTACAGCCCCCCACCCTAGCAACGTTTATTTTTTTCTTCGGAAAACTGAAGCCTACCCAAGACAAGTCCTCTGGTGCTGTTTATGTACTCAATAACCCATCATGCATGTGCTGTTACTTATCACTTGCACTCAAACATCCATCCACCCACTGACTCATTCTTGCATTTGTGTATGGATAATAAATCAAAAGACTAAACGTAGAAAATAGAAAACATGCTGTCACCTAAACGTGGCGGGTGTGTGCTTGCAGTACAAAAATAAAAACTGAAGCTAGTGAGTGCCCACCTTTTAATAGTATTATTCATAGTGTATCTTCATAATAAATTTCAGTTAGAATTGTCATGTTTAGAAGCAAAGTGTTGGCCATCCTGGAGTGGTTAAAAACAATGATGAAATATGCACAATAGTATTCCAAGATGAATGCTCCGTAAACATGACACTGGGCAGCCATCTTTAAATGCTGAAGTGTGTCGTGTAACATCCAAGGTGGCCAATATAATGCTTCTAAACATGGTGGTCATCTTGGAAAATTAAAACAATGATACACTATGGCTGACATCATTCCAAGATGGCTGCTCAGTGTAGACATAGTGCCCACATAGCATGTAGTACTGTGCAGATGAAATGAGTGACAAGCAAGTGGCCAAGTTGGGCAGTTGCAGGTTGCTCAAAAAAAAAAAAAAAAAAAAGGAAATGAAAATAGGACTTATAAGAGGAAAAAAGGAAAAATGAAGGCCTGGCCACCAGCTGAGACATTGCGTGCACTCGTTAAGCAGACATGCACATGTGATCACATTAAATGCCATTATCCGTCTCCCACCATTCACCTTGGAACCCAAGAAGGTCATCTGCGCGTCCGAAAAGGATAATCCCTCAGCCCCACTCTCTTCAACACATACATGATTTCCCCCCCCCCCAATCGACCAATGCCATCAGATTGCACAAACTCAACATCATCTCTATGCCGACGATGCCCAGCTCATCTTCTCGCTGCCACAACGTCGCTGACTGGATGAAGGACAACTGTCTCAAGCTCAACACAGTCAAGACCGAAGTCCTCATCGTTGGGAGCAACAGCTCGTCATGGCACAATACTTGGTGTCCTGCTGAATTCAGCCCTTCCCCCGCCCAGACAGGCCATGCCTGCAACCTCTGCATCATCTTAGACAGCAACTTATTCATACAAAAACAAGTAAACACAGTCTTGTTCACCTGCTTCCAAACCCAACCCATGCTCTCCAAGACCTTCAGGTGGCTCCTTATCAACACAAGAAGGACCGTCACTCAAGCTCTCATCACCAGGAGTCTCGACTACAGTAACACTCTTTACGTAGGAATCACTATACGCCCCCAGAACAGACTGCAGACAACAAAACTCATCAGCAAGGCTCACCCTTAACCTCCCCAGATGGACTCACCTGTACCTCAAGAAGCTACACTGGCTCCAGGTCCAGAAGAGATGCAAGTTCAAGATGCTGACCCACGCATACCAAGACCTGCACAACGAAGGACCAGCATACATTAACAAACGAATGTCTTTCCACCAACCGACCAGACACCAGCGATCTGCCTCTCTCTTCCTCGCAGACACCCACCTTGATCCAATAGCGGGGGACGCTCCTCAACCTGGCTACGACCTCCCCCTGCACCTCAGGAACGCCGCATCACTCCGGTAATTCAGAAATGGATTCAAGACATGGCTGTTCAAATGAACAGAGCACCCCGAAGCAGCTAACAACTCCAGTGCCTTGAGACTCTCACAGGTGTTTTGCCATGCTTTATAAATCCTGATTGATTGCCCACGGGGCTATAAAGCCAATGGCAGAATGGGCTAACCCACTGCACTATGAAGTAAGCTGTCATGAGGTGAAGCAGCATCTGAATGATACCCAGACAGAAGAGGCCTGGCTCAAAAACACTATTTATGTAGAATTTTGTGGTGTTCAACTACAAGGGCCTGAAAGACAACTATATCTACCAAGTCCTCCCATGAAGGTCAAGCAAGGATTTAGCACAGTGCAAATCTTCTACCACCCAGCTTTGTCAAAGTAACCAACCAACGCTAAAATTCTTGCTTACTACAGTAAACTATGACATTCCATGTAGCAAAAAAAGGATTAAATAATTCTGCAGTATTTTTGTTAAAATACTCACTTAAGTTACAGCTACGAGGCTGCCAAGAAAGCCGTCACGTTTCCCACGTTTGTGCATAAGTAGCTCATTTTCTTTCTTTTTTCCTTTTCATTCTGGGACTTGTCCTGGTCTGTCCAAACAGAACTACAAGTTCCAGAATGCAAAAAGACTGATTTGCACAAGAAGCTATGAAACTTGGAAGTGCTACCCCACAGCCTACGCCTCCATTCCCTACCCTCCGCCAGCGAAAAAGCTCAAGTTTCTTAGGTACATGCATCCAGTATCTCAGGTACATGCACCCAAGTGCGTTTTTTTTGTTTTGTTTTTTTAAACTTTTTGGGATTCGTATTCCTAATTTAATAATGTAATAAATAGGACTTCAAGTTACAGAATGCAAAGAAAAAAAATCTGGACTGGATGACTTAAACACACATGGACCTTATAAACGTGGGGGTGCTGCCCCACTAGTCTTCCCCTGGGCTATAAGCACAGTGGTCCCCATAAGTCTCCCCGTAGACTTCTAAGAAAGTAAAAACAATTTAGCCTCGCACTTCAATTTTCCTCCCTTGGGCTATAGTTGTAGCCCCCACAGACTTGAGCAGTTCATGCAGGATAGGCATTTTTTCTTTGTCTTTGCACTCTGACTCATAGTCCTAACAACGTTTTAAACAGGACTAACCATGTCTGAACATAAGAGTAAAAACATGGACTGGAAGAATTACTCGTGCAATAACTTGGGGAAATATGAGTGCTTCTCCAACATTCTGCCCCTCCGGGCGTCCAGTGAAAAAATGAACTCAGAATCTCACCTCCCTTCTCTGGGCTGTAGCAGGAAGGCTATCTCCCCCTCTGAGGATTTAAATAAAGAAATGGGTTCTGCACCTCACTTTCCCCCCGGACTCAGGGGACTGGGGGCTCTATACATATGAGCTCCACAGCCTGCAATATATGAATTTCACAATAAACACGTCAGGACCACTGGCTTTTGTCATTTTCCTTAATAAACAAATGAAACCTATGCATCTCACATATACTTACTAACGAACTAATCAGGCCTATACCCTTTAAAGTGGCTCATCACCAAAACCAATCCAGGCCTACTGTATTGAGCATAAGCTTTCCTACACAGTAACCTTAAGTATACAGTCATAAAATTAAAAACATACCAAATTACAACTGGTGAAAGAGTATACAAACTCTTCTAAGAGGGCCTAACAAGGATTCTCATAGCACCAATCTTCTATCACTATGGCTTTGTCAGTAAGACTCCCCGGCCTGGTATAGTAGCGTAGTCATATATGAGAATTCATGTAACAATACCTGTCTACAGCTTTAACACAGTATAACAATCCACTGTTAAAGGCCTATTCGCCTTAACATATGTTTTTTCACAATACATAAGTCAGGCTGACTGCTTTTGTTATATTTTCTCATAATAAACAGGGGAGAACTATAGCATCGGACGTAGGTCTTCATTTAATGAATCAGGCCTACATGCCGTTCAATTGGCTTGTCACCACAAAAATCTATGCCCTATTGTACTGAGCAAAAGCTTTGCCACAAGGCAACAGACAGAATATAGTCCTAAAATTACAAATAGGTACAGCACTTGTAATAAGGCGGTCAAAAAAATACAAACCTACCTATCACTGCATAACAAGGATTCCAAAAGTGCAAATCTAACCCTAAGGTTTGTCACAGAGGTTAACAAACACCAAAGGCCTATTTTACTATAATCTCCAAGATTCTATGGAAACAAAACATCTGTCTGCAGTTATTAACTCTTGTAGGGAAAGGACAATTGGTTTTAAGATATACTTTTAACTATAAATAAGTCAAACCTACTGTCTTTCTCATAACTTTTCATAATAAACAGATCGGTCACACTTTATCTGAAATAGCTTTTCCAAATTAACCAATCAGGCCTATAACCTTAATTGTTGGCTTGTCACCGTCACAATCTCAGGCCTACTATGCTGTGTGTAAGTGTTCACACAAAAAAGTCATCAGGCAAACAACCAGCAAAATTATGACTATGTATAAAACTGCAGTTGGCAAAACAATATGCAACCTCTCTTAAGAAGGTCTAACAAGGATTACCACAGTGCAAATAGTCTACCACTAGGGTTTATCCGAAAGAGTAACTAACACCAAAATCATTGCTTATCAAGTTAATCTGTGAAATGCCCTGTAAACAAATACCAGGCTCCAGCATTAAGCATAGTGTAACAGCAAACCAACTTTAAGTTCATATTGTATTTAATAAAAATTATTTCACAATAAGTAAGTCAGGCCTATTGCCTTAAATAAGGCCTTTGGCATTAGACAACTTTTCCCAGTAATGCAACTGGGATCATCATTGGCTTGTTCCTATAACCAACTGATGCCTCCTGTTCTGCATGTAAGCAAGCAACCATCAGTCACAAATATATACAAAATTACAGTAGACAAATATAGGAACATTCCCCCTTTTTTTGCATTGTCACCATCAATTTCTGACTCTGTACACTGCACTGTATGTGCTCTTACCACTAAAACTCCTCATTGAAATATTTAACTTAGCTATAAGCCCCTAGTATATAATAAAAGGTATACAACAGACTTGTAAGTTAAATGCCACTAGGGGACTGCAGCACAGTGTCACCACTGAAGTGACAATGCAAAACATAACTCCAGGACTGCCACCAGCAGACTGGCTGCGCAAGTTTAAACAGCAAATTTGACCTGTCAAAATAACCCATTCTGACAGGCCTAAACTCTCCTTTTAAGTATTATTAACTCACCTCTAAGTAGACCTTGAATGCTTATATGGCAGGGTGTATGATATTTAAAAGTTCCGGGGGATGAAATTTAATAAAATATCTACTTGTGCATGGGACACGTTGCTTCATAAATCTACGTGTCCTGTAAAAACATCCACTTGTCCCTTTGATGCAGTGATAAATTATTGTAGCAATTTCATTATGTAAAAGCTCTTATATTAGCCTCTTTGATTATGCCAGGGCTTCTACTATAGTAGGGTTTAAATTCTAGCAATTCCTACATTTTGCCACCTTTCCATAGATCTGCATACTGAGACTGGAAGTAGCCTTAAACAATAGTTCCAGGGTTGGAATTCGCTTTTAAGTCTGTGCAAACCTAATTTACATGTTTTAGCAGTTTTCACCAGCAATTATTTAATCCTTTCCCATAATGAGAAAAGTTGGAAATTTACCATGACAAGAGTAGAAGTAAAACTTCTTCCACATCTGGAAAAAAAAGTGGTTTGAGGGAAAGTGAACTTGTTAACACAGCAGTTTTTTGCATGAGCAAATCTACACATGCGTGTTTGCTCGTTCTATGTGAATTTGTGAAAGCTGTAAATCTGCACTAATGCAGGGCATATACCATAGATGTACCTTTGTGGCTAAACTTCAGAACTGGGCCTCTGATTAGGTCCTGAGTTAACCAAGACCTTTTGTTTTCATTAGAATTTGCTTTCTCACTATAGACTGAAGTCTGTGTGATTGACACCATTCTGCTGTTTAACAAGGAGCATATTAGCAAAAGTAGCTTTGTTCAGGGGCTACTGTGGCAGTGTGTGCTTTTTCAGACGAAAAAATAGTATTGCTTTTTGCCAATGTTTGTTACAATGGTGAGGGCCAGGCAGCCCCCACAACAATAATGTTTTACAAAAACCATGTCAAAACGACACACATTGAAAACACCAAAAGGCTTAGCACCAATGTCAGACTACTTGACTTTGCCCATCATTTTTTATTTTCATGTTTCCCATAATCTTGTTGAAACTGGTTACACTGATTTTCCATTATGAATATTTTTGTGAATATTTGCATCCATCAACACATTTTACTAAATGACAGTAGGAAAATGCCACTGTTGGCATGGTTACCCCCTAACTTTTTACCTTTTGTTGATGCTAGTTATGATTGAAAGTGTGCTAACCAGGCCCCAGCACCAGTGTTCTTTCCCTAAACTGTACCTTTGTCTCCACAATTGGCACAGCCCTGGCACACAGATAAGTCCCTTGTAAATGGTACCCCTGGTACCAAGTGCCCTGTGGCCAGGGAAGGTCTCTAAGGGCTGCAGCATGTATTATGCCACCCTGGGGACCCCATACTGCCTCACAGCTTGTGTGTGCTGGTGGGGAGAAAAAGACTAAGTTGACATGGCACTCCCCTCAGAGTGCTATGCCCACAACTCACTGCCTGTGGCATAGGTAAGTCACCCCTCTAGCAGGCCTTACAGCACTAAGGCAGGGTGCACTATATCACAGGTGAGAGCATAGCTGCATGAGCACTATGCCCCTACAGTGTCTAAGCCCATCCTTAGACATTGTAAGTGCAGGGTAGCCATAAAGAGTATATGGTCTGGGAGTTTGTCAAACATGACTCAACAGTTCCATAATGGCTACACTGAATACTGAGAAGTTTGGTATCAAACTTCTCAGCACAATAAATCCACACTGATGCCAGTGTGGGATTTATTGAGAAATGCACACAGAGGGCATCTTAGAGATGCCCCCTGTATACCAGTCCGACTACTAGTGCTAGGCTGACCAGTTTCTGCCAGCCTGCCACATCCAGACGGGTTTCTGGTCCCATGGGGTGAGTGCCTTTGTGCACTCTCGGACCAGGAACAAAGCCTGTACTGGGTGGAGGTGCCTCACACCTCCCCCAAAAGGAACTAACACCTGGAGGTGAGCCTCAAAGGCTCAAGCCTGGGGTTACAGCACCCCAGGGCACTCCAGCTAGTGGAGATGCCCGCCCTCCGGACACAGCCCCCACTTTTGGCAGCAACTCCGGAGGAGACAATGAGAAAAACAAGGAGGCGTCACCCTCCAGCCAGGACAGCCCCTAAGGTGTCCTGAGCTGAGGTGACCTCTGCCTTAGGAAATCCTCCATCTTGCTTTGGAGGATTCCCCCCAATAGGATTAGGAATGTGCCCCCCCCTCCCCACAGGGAGGAGGCACAAAGAGTGTAGCCACACTCAAGGACAGTAGCCATTGGTTACTGCCCCCAGACCTAAACAAACCCCTAAATTGAGTATTTAGGGGCGACCCAGAACCCAGGAAACCAGATTCCTGATGACCTGCAACAACAAGAAGGAAAACTTGTACTTACCTCCCCCAGGAACTGTTGATTTTTGCAGTGTCCACTTTTAAAATAGCTTATTGACATTTTTTACCAAACTGTGAACATTACTGTTTTAATTCAAAGTTCCATACTTACCAATGCCAAGTATCTTACAATTTATGTATATACTTGAATTCTGAATCTTGTGGTTCTAAAATAAATTAAGAAAATAATATTTTTCTCTATAAAACCTATTGGCCTGGAGTTAAGTCTTTGAGTGTGTGTTCTCATTTATTGCCTGTGTGTGTACAACAAATGCTTACCTCTACCCTCTGATAAGCCTACTGCTCGACCCCAAAGTTACCACACCAGCTGCTCATGGCCGGTCAGGTGCAGGGGTCAAAGTGGTGCCCAAAACACATAGGCTTCAATGGAAATAGGGGTGCCCCGGTTCCAGTCTGCCAGCAGGTAAGAACCCGTGATTTCGGAGGGCAGACCAGGGGTTTTTTGTAGGTCACTAGGGGGGGGGGGGGGGGGGGGAGAGGGGAAACACAAGCAGGCACAGAAAGTACACCCGCAGTGGCACAGGGGCAGCCGGGTGCAGAGTGCAAACAGGCGTCGGGTTTTCAATAGGAATCAATGGGGAGACCTGGGTGTCTCTTCAACGATGCAGGCAGGCACGGGGGCTCCTCGGGGTAGCCACCACCTGGGCTAGGCAGAGGATCACCTGGGGGTCGCTCCTGCACTGGAGTTCGGTTCCTTCAGGTCCTGGGGGCTGCGGGTGCAGTGTGGTTTCCAGACGTCGGGTTCCTTGAAGCAGGCAGTCGCTGTCAGGGGGAGCCTCTGGGTTGCCTCTGCAGGAGTCGCTGTGGGGACTCAGGGGGGTCAACTCTGGCTACTCACAGGCTCGCAGTCGCCGGGGAGTCCTCCCTGTAGTATTGGTTTTCCGCAGGTCGAGCCAGGGGCACCGGGTGCAGAGTGGAAAGTCTCACGCTTCGGGCGGGAAACGTGTGGTCTTTAAAAGTTGCTTCTTTGTTTAAAAAGAACGAGTTACTTACCTTCGGTAACGACTTTTCTGGTGGATACATTAGCTACCTGTGGATTCCTCACCTAATGAATACTCCCATGGCGCCAGCATTAGACGGAAATCTTCTTACTAGTCTCTGCACAGTCTCTTCAACGAGGGTTACAAGGGACTTACCTGGGTGCCAGGATTGTGCCAATTGTTGAGACAAAGGTACAGTTTAGGGAAAGAACACAGGTGCTGGGGCCTGGTTAGCAGGGTCCCAGCACACTTTCAAATCATAACTTGGCATCAGCAAAGGCAAAAGGTCAGGGGGTAACCATGCCAAGGAGGCATTTCCTTACAACATCCTTTTAGCAAGGATGGCCAAGAGATTAGCTTTGGAGAAGCAGCTCCTAGCTATAGAAAGGGAAAGAAAGGAAATGGGTTTAATACCCAGAAATGGTGGCAGCAACTTAAATAGGGTCAGAGAGAATACTGACATCCTAAAAATCCCCAAAGGGATTATAACTAAATATAAAGAAGGTGATGACATCACCAAATGGTTCACAGCTTTTGAGAAGGCTTATGCAACCAGAAAAGTAAGCAGATCTCACTGGTGAGCTCTCCTTTGGGGAATGTTCACTAGAAAGTGTAGGGATAGACTCCTCACACTCTCTGGTAAGGATGCAGAATCCTATGACCTCATGAAGGCTACCCTGATTGAGGGCTTTGGATTCTCAACTGAGGAGTATAGGATTAGGTTCAGGGGGGCTCACAAAACCTCGAGCCAGTCCTGGGTTGATTTTGTTGACTTATCAGTCAAAACACTAGATGGTTGGATAACTGGCAGTGGTGTAAGTGATTATGATGAGCTGTATAATTTATTTATGAAACAACATCTGTTAAGTAATTGCTTCAATGACAAACTGCATCAACATCTGGTACACCTAGGTAATATTTCTCCCCAAGAATTGGGAAAGAAGGCAGACCACTGGGTCAAGACAAGGGTGACCAAAACTTCCACAGGGGGTGACCAAAAGAGAGGGGTCACAAAGCCTCCCCAGTGGAAGGGTGGTGAGACATCCAAGGACAAAAACAGAGTCATCTACAGGGCCCCAAAAACCTGCTTAGGAGGGTGGGCCCTGAGCCTCTTCACAGTCCACAAATGGGTATAAGGGTAAAAACTTTGATCCCAAGAAGGCCTGGTGTCGCAACTGTAGATAGCATGGACACCAAACTAGAGACAAGGCCTGTCCCAAGAAAAGTCCCACAACTACTACTCCAGTTAGCACTGGAATAGCCAGTCTCCAGGTGGGATCAACAGTGTGCCCAGAGCAAATCAGGGTCCACACTGAAGCTACTTTAGTGTCAGAGGGTGGGGTGGATTTAGCCGCACTTGCTGCCTGCCCGCCTAACATGCAAAAATACAGGCAGCAACTCTTGATAAATGGGAATAACGTAGAACGCCTGATGGATACAGGTGCCAGTGTCACCATGGTGACAGACAAACTGGTTTCCCCAGGACAGTACATGGCCATCGGTCATTGGCCTGAACCAGGTGCTAGTCTCCATTGCAATCCCAGTAGATTGTTCGCTAAGGAATGATCTGGAGTCCTCAGCATGGGCTGAGGTAGCGCTCAAGACCCATGCAGCCATGCTGGGTATCCCTGAAATGGCGTGTGTCAAGACTAGAGCACAATGCAGAGCACAGGGTGGAAAAAAAGTGTTGGGGTCTGGAACAATGGCCCAACCTTCCAAGAGGAAAGAAAAGAAGACTGGGGGGCCAGCTTCTTCACAGCGCAAGAAACAGAACCTCTCTTCTCAGGAAGATGTTGTATCCCCTGAGGGAACTGATTCCATGGAGCTGGAGCGTTATCAGGTGGAGCTCTTGGGCCCAGGGGGACCCTCAAGGGAACAGCTGTGTCAGGGACAAAAGACTTGCCCCACTCTTGAAGGCCTAAGACAGCAAGCAGCTGAGCAAGAAAAATGTAATGCCAGTGGAACCCACAGGGCCTACTGGGAAGATTGACTCCTTTACACTGAGGCAAGAGATCCCAAACCTGGTGCCACATGGAGGTAGTGCCTCAGGAGATTAGGGAGTTCATTCTGACCTTAGCCCATGACATTCCCCTTGCTGGGCATTTGGGACAAACCAAGACATGGGAGAGGTTAGTCAACCGTTTCTATTGGCCCAATATGTCTCAGAAGGTAAAGGAGTTTTGTAGCTCCTGTGTCACCTGTCAAGCCAGTGGCAAGACAGGTAGCCATCCAAAAGGACCCCCTCATTCCACTTCTGGTGGTGGGGGTCCCCTGTGAGAGAGTGGGAGTGGACAAAGTGGGTTCACTTGAACCTCCCAGAGCATCAGGGAAACAATTTATACTGGTAGTAGTGGATAATGCTACCAGGTAGCCTGAGGCAATTCCCCTCCGGTCTACTACTGCCCCTGCAGTAGCCAAAGCACTCATAGGTATTCTTAACCAGAGTGGGATTTCCTAAGGAGGTGGTTTCTGACAGAGGTACTAACTTCATGTCAGCTTACCTGAAACATATGTGGAATGAGTGTGGGGTGACTTAAAAGTTCACAACACCATACCATCCACAAACCAATGGTCTTGTAGAAAGGTTTAACATTGAAGGGCATGATCATGAGACTCCCTGAAAAACTCAAAAGGAGATGGATTGTCCTCTTGCCATGCCTGCTTTTTCACCTACAGAGAGGTGCCACAAAAGGGAGTAGGGTTTTCCCCCTTTGAGCTTCTGTTTGGCCATCCTGTAAGGGGGACCACTGCCACTTGTGAAAGAAGGCTGGGAGAGACCTCTCCATGAGCCTAAGCAAGATGTAGTGGACTGTGTACTAGGCCTCCGTTCCAGGATGGCAGAGTACATGGAAAAGGCAAGCAAAACCCTTGAGGCCAACCAACAACTCCAGAAGTTGTGGTATGACCAAAAGGCTGCAATGGTTGAGTTTCAGCCAGGGCAGAAAGTCTGGGTTCTGGAGCCTGTGGCTCCCAGGGCACTTCAGGACAGATGGAGTGGTCCTTACCCAGTACTCGAAGAGTCAAGTCACTTACTTAGTGGACCTGGGCACTAGCAGGACACCAAAGAGGGTGATCCATGTTAACCGCCTCAAACTCTACAAGGATAGGGCAGACTTAAACCATGCTGATGGTTACTGATGAGGATCAGGAAGCAGAGAGTGAGCCTCTCCCTGACCTCCTCTCAACAGACCCTAAAGATGGCTCAGTAGATAGAGTTGTCTATTCAGACACCCTCTCTGGGCAACAGCAAGCTGACTGCAGGCAAGTCCTCCAGCAGTTTGCTGAGCTCTTTTCTTTGACCCCTGGTCAGACACACCTGTGTACCCATGATGTGGACACAGGAGACAATTTACCTGACAATAATAAGATATTCAGACAGTCTGACCAAGTCAAGGAAAGCCTCAAAGTGGAAGTCCACAAGATGCTGGAATTGGGAGTGATAGAGCACTCCGACAGTCCCTGGGCTAGCCCAGTGGTCTTCGTCCCCAAACCTCACACCAAGGATGGAAAGAGAGATGAGGTTTTGAGTGGACTACAGAGGGCTCAACTCTGTCACTAAGACAGATGCTCACCCCATACTAAGGGCAGATGAATTGATTGACAAATTAGGTGCAGCCAAATTCTTAAGTACCTTTGACTTGACAGCAGGGTACTAGCAAATCAAAATGGCACCTGGAGCAAAAGAAAAGACAGCATTCTCGACACCTGATGGGCATTATCAGTTTACTGTTATGCCCCTTGGCTTAAAGAACTCCCCTGCCACCTTCCAAAGGTTGGTGAATCAAGTCCTTGCTGACTTGAAGTCCTTTCCTGCAGCATATCTAGAGGATATTGCGGTCTTTAGCTCCAACTGGCAGGATGACCTGGTCCACCTTAAGGTTTTGCAGGCCCTGCAAGCAGCAGGCCTCTCTATCAAGGCATCCAAATGTCAGATAGGGCAGGGCACAGTGGTTTACTTAGGACACCCTGTAGGTGGAGGACAAGTTCAGCCATTACCACCCAAGATCCAGACTATTAGGCACTGGGGAGCTCCAAAAACCCAGACTCAAGTCAGGGCATTCCTTGGCTTGACTGGCTACTATATGAGGTTTGTGAAGGAATATGGATCCATAGTGACACCCCTCACAGAACTTACTTCTAGGAAAATGCCCAGGAAAGTTAACTGGACCTTGGACTGTCAAAAGGCCTTTGACACCCTGAAAGAAGCTATGTGCTCAGCACCAGTTTTGAAAGCTCCAGATTATTCTAAGCAATTTGTTGTGCAGACTGATGCCGCTGAACATGGGATAGGAGCAGTCCTGTCCCAAACCAATGAGGATGGCCTTGATCACCCGTTGCTTTTATTAGCAGGAAGTTACTCCCCAGGGAGCAGAGTTTGAGTGCCATTGAGAGGGATGCCTTTGCTGTGGTTTGGTCCCTAAAGAAGTTGAGACTATACCTGTTTGGTACACACTTTACAGTTTTAACTGACCACAGACCTCTCAGATGGCTCATGCAAATGAATAGAGAGAACCCTAAACTGTTGAGGTGGTTCATATCCCTACAGGGAATGGACTTTGTAATGGAACACAGACCTGGGACTGCCCAGGCCAATGCAGATGGCCTTTCCAGGTCCTTCCGCTTAGAAAATGAAGACTCTCTTGGGAAAGGATAGTCTCATCCTCTTTCTTTTGGGGGGAGAGGAGGGTTGTGTAGGAAAATGCCACTGTTGGCATGGTTACCCCCCTAACCTTTTGCCGATGCTAGTTATGACTGAAAGTGTGCTGGGACCCTGCTAACCAGGCCCCAGCACCAGTGTTCTTTCCCTAAACTGTACCTTTGTCTCCACAATTGGCACCACCCTGGCACACAGATAAGTCCCTTGTAAATGGTACCCCTGGTACCAAGGGCCCTGTGGCCAGGGAAGGTCTCGAAGGCCTGCAGCATGTATTATGCCACCCTGGGGACCCCTCACTCAGCACATGCACACTGCCTCACAGCTTGTGTGTGCTGGTAGGGAGAAAAAGACTAAGTCGACATGGCACTCCCCTCAGAGTGCCATGCCCACAATCCACTGCCTGTGGCATAGATAAGTCACCCCTCTAGCAGGCCTTACAGCCCTAAGGCAGGGTGCACTATACCATAGGTGAGGGCATAGCTGCATGAGCACTATGCCCCTACAGTGTCTAAGCCAATTCTTAGACATTTTAAGTGCAGGGTAGCCATAAAAGGTATATGGGGTCTGGGAGTTTGTCAAACACAAACTCCACAGTTCCATAATGGCTACACTGAATACCTGGAAGTTTGGTATCAAACTTCTCAGCACAATAAATCCACACTGATGCCAGTGTGGGATTTATTGAGAAATACACACAGAGGGCATCTTAGAGATGCTCCCTGTATACCAGTCCAACTACTAGTGCTAGGCTGACCAGTTTCTGCCAGCCTGCCACATTCGGACAGGTTTCTGGCCACGTGGGGTGAGTGCCTTTGTGCACTCAGTGGCCAGGAACAAAGCCTGTACTGGGTGGAGGTGCTTCACACCTCCCCCTGCAGGAACTGTAACACCTGGCAGTCAGCCTCAAAGGCTCAAGCCTGGTGTTACAGCACCCCATGGCACTCCAGCTAGTGGAGATGCCCGCCCCCCGGACATAGCCCCCACTTTTGGCGGCAAGTCTGGAGGAGATAATGAGAAAAACAAGAAGGAGTCACCGTCCAGCCAGGACAGCCTCTAAGGTGTCCTCAGCTGAGGTGACCCCTGCCTTAGGAAATCCTCCATCTTGCTTTTGAGGATTCCCCCCCAATAGGATTAGGGATGTGCCCCCTCTTCACAGGGAGGAGGCACAAAGAGGGTGTAGCCACCCTCAAGGACAGTAACCATTGGCTACTGCCTCCCAGACCTAAACACACCTCTAAATTGAGTATTTAGGGGTGACCCTGAACCCAGGAAACCAGATTCCTGACGATCTGCAACAAGAAGGACGGCTGACCTGAAAGCTCCGCAGAGACGACAACTGACTTGGCCCCAGCCCTACCGGCCTGTCTCCAGACTAAAAGAACCTACACAGCGACGCATACAGCGGGACCAGCAACCTCTGAGGATTCAGAGGACTTCCCTGCAACCAGAGGACCAAGAAACTCCTGTGGACAGCGGCTCTGTCCAAACAGCAACAAAGAAACCATCTTTAAAGGGACTCTAGCCTCACTCCGGAAGCGTGAGTCCCCAACACTCTGTACCTGACACCCCTGGCTTGTGTCCAGAAGAACCAGCACTGCAGAGAGGACCCCCAGGCGACTCCAACAACGTAGACACCCTGAGACGACTTCCCTGCACCCCCACAGCGACGCCTGCAGAGAGAATCCAGAGACTCCCCCTGACCGCGATTGCCCAGTAACAAAGAACCCGATGCCTGGAAGAAGCATTACACCCGCAACCCCCAGGCCTGAGAGAAACCAACTACTGGTGCAGGAGTGACCAGCAGGCGGCCCACATCCTTGCCCAGTTGGTTGCTGGCCTGAGGAGCCACCCTGTGCCCTGCCTGCATCGCCAGAGTGACCCCTGGGTCTCTCCAATGATTTCAATCTGAAACCCGATGCCTACTTCGCACACTGCACCCGGCCGCCCCTGTGCAGCTGAGGGTGTGTTTTGTGTGCCTGTTTGTGACCCCCCCCCCGAGTGCTCTACAAACCCCCCTGGTCTGCTCCCCGAGGACACAGGTACTTACCTGCTAGCAGACTGGAACAGGGGCATCCCTAGTCTCCATAGGTGCCTATGTTATTTGGGCCCTACTTTGACCTCTGCACCTGACCGGTCCTGTGTTGCTGGGTGTTTGGGGTTGACTTGAACCCCCAATGGTGGACTACCTATGCCCCAGAGACAGAACTTGTAAGTGCTTTACTTACCTCATGAACTAACTTGTACTTACCTCCTGCAGGAACTGTTGATTTTTGCAGTGTCCACTTTTAAAATAGCTCATTGCCATTTTTGACCAAACTGTGTACATTACTGTTTTAATTCAAAGTTCCATACTTACCTATGCCAAGTACCTTACAATTTATGTATTTACTTGAATTCTGCATCTTGTGGTTATAAAATAAATTAAGAAAGGAATATTTTTCTATATAAAAACTATTGGCCTGGAGTTAAGTCTTTGAGTGTGTGTTCTCATTTATTGCCTGTGTGTGTACAACAAATGCTTAACACTACCCTCTGATAAGCCTACTGCTCGAAAACACTACCACAAAATAGAGCATTAGTATTATCTCATTTTGCCACTATCAACCTCTAAGGGGAACCCTTGGACTCTGTAGAAAGTTGTCTATGTATATACTATCTCAAAGCGAGAGATAGCGTGCATAATGACACTTCAAGCAAATGGTACCTAAAATGTCACATTAGTTCAGCAAATTGTTTTTTTAGTTTAGTTTAGTGACCATTTAATTTGAAAGCAAAGACTCCTCAATCTTGCTTTCAAGCTTAAACAAATATTTCCACCTAATCAGACAGCACTCTGGGAGCCTCATATTGTTAATCTTTGCAAATGTCTGTACACATTTTTATACTGGGAAAACTGTCAGCAGTGCAGTCCGAGCTTACAACATTTCCTTAGAACGCTCACCCTAATTATAAAGGCTCTGCATTAAAGAACCATAAATACAAATTCAAACAGCATTAACATATGGACACGAATATTATCTTAACTGCAGACAATGCCCTTTCCTGATCCATAATGTGGTACTTTGAACACATCACCAAAGGGATTGTGCTACAGGGGGTTAAGGCCTACCTGTCCCAAGGACAAAATAAACATGAAAACATGTCTTTGATCCCAAACAAGGCATCCTTGGAGTCGGGCTATAGGAATTCCACACTCCTGTAAAAGTAGGACATGTAAATGTTTAACATTAAACATATTATTTTAGTGACAACGCCCTCAAGACTATTTTCACTGTAGCAGGGTTAGCTGTTTCATAGCTAAAGCACTGGGATACATTATTAAATGTAATAAAGTTATCTCAGCTACAAAATTAATTTTCGAACTTTTAAACATATTTATTACAAGCCCAATCCACTGAAAAAGTCAAATGTTTAAGGAATGTGTTACAAAATGTACTCAAGTCTGCTTAACGTACTTTTAAAGCCTCTAAAAGCCTATTTGCCTAAGAGTCAATCTTTCACCCAAGAGCTGAATAGCTTCTTGATTAGGTGTGAATTACCTTACACAGCTGAGACAAAAGCCTGAGGTTCCTCAACAGGAAGGCATGGGAGCTGTGGCTACTCCCTAGCATATCATTAAAAGATGATTACCATGTCACTGGTAGATGTACCTCACACCTGGGCCTGACTCATTTTCGTCTATATTGCTTGCCAGGCACAAATCCCAGTGGGAGAGAAGCTGCCATTAGAAACCCTTCTGACTGACCGCAAAGGAGCGTTTGCTCAGTTCCCTGGCCACACACATTTAGGGTGGGCACAGGAGCTCTGCACAACAAAAATGCCTACATTTGTGTGCACAAGATAGATTAGCTTGAGAACTGGACTAAAATGTAAAGGCTAGGATACCAGATACATGCAGTGACCCTTGGGGCAAGGGAACACCAGGGTTCACCATGCAGGGAACATTCCTGCATCAGCATTTACAAATACTCCAGACAGGGGTGGCGCAGAGACCGAAGCCTGGGTGCAGCTCAGAAGAGTTAGTCAACAGAGCCAGTACCTTCACAGAATGTAAATACTGGATGTGGTCAGACGCCTGAGAGGCTGCAAACCAAGGATAGCACACCATGCACAGGCTACAGACCTATGAGGTGAAGTGGTGCAAACACTTTGTAGGCTCGGCCTCCACTGGAGTAATGCTCCAGGTTGAAAATAATATGGTTTATTAGATACCTACATAACTCCCTTCACCTTGCTCACCCAGAATGGACTATGTACATTTTTGCAAAACGTATTAATCCTGAAAAATAGAGTTCATTCCAGATATTTAACAAAATAAGAAATAATATCTACATCAAGCCTCCATCCCCATATAAGTGCTTCCTTTAAAGTCATCAGACTGCGATCTACAACCAGCAGTGTTACATGCTCAGAGACAAAGAGTGACTCTCTAAGAGGGGCGGATGGGTCACAGACTGAAAGCCCCCCCCCATACACACACACACACACAATACAGACACAAACATACTACAAGCATTACCCATAAACTGATGGTGCTTCTTCCTCACATGAACCGGAAACACATTCCCTGCTCGTCACCCCGTACCTGTCAATTGTAAATAATGTCACAAGACAGGGCTACACAGGTAACCAGTTACCAGTTCAAAACCCTCAGACATCTCATGGACAGGCTGGAGGACAAGCCAGTATTTTAATGCAAAAATGATAATTTAACTTTCTCCCTCCTAAAACTTGCTATACAACAATGTGGGTTAATCGGTTATGATGCATCCATCACCCTAATACTGGCATGTACCTCAAAGCAATCATACCAAAATATTCTCTGCCTCTCAGTCGAACAGATTTATATAGCTTTTTGAGTAATTGTGGCTTATTTGCAAGTAAGGAGACTTAGGGCCTGATTACGACCTTGGCGAAGGGGATTACTCCATCCCAAATGTGACGGATATCCCACCCGCCGTATTACAAGTTCCATTATATGCTATGGAACTTGTAATATTGCGAACGGGATATCGGTCACATTTGGGACAGAATAATCCCCTCTGCCAAGGTCATAATCAGGCCCTTAATGTAAATTTTTTATAGTAGAACAAACTTAACTCAAAGAAAGCTTTAAAGCTTTGTGTGTCAAGATGAGACTTCAAATCTCCCTCGTGATTGAGGTTCACTCATTTGGTGCTTGGATGACAGATTTTCAAAAGCCAGGACATGGCATGAAAATATAAGTAGAAGTCCAATTAAGCAGCGTTCGTGGGAGAAAGAATTACAACACTATTTAACAAAGAAAAAGGAGTTCAAGATACAGTAGAACTAAGACAAGTATTTTTATAATAGGGGAATAGTAAATACAGATCTGAAATACAGTATTATCACTAGAATTTAAATTGCTTGATTTCGAGTGCTGCTTAACAGTCCAATAAGACAAGACAAGGAGACACGTTTCCCTCTTGAAAGCACAAGGTACCTAAACACTGCAAAATGGCACATTTGAGCCTTGGCAAGGCCATATCAGCTGAGGTTTTAAAGATTCCGGCCTCCAATCCGGGAGGTCATTTTTTTACTATCGTGTTTTCGGCTCTATTGAACTCTGGGCATTTACAAAATTAGCAGTAACGTCCCAGGTCAGATGTCAAAAGACCAGGACGGTCTTGGGAAATCCAGGACTTCTTGTCAACCTATGAGAGGCTCTCACGTTTAACATTTTAAGTGTCACGCCTGGTGAGAAGGGCTACAACTTAAACTTTATAAGTGACTCAGGGTTCTTTGTGTTTTATATTTCAGCAACAAGGTCAACTTACAGACAAGTATGAGAAATTCTCAGACTTAAAAACAAAGTAATTACTACAAAGTAATATGGGAACAGGAAATACTTCTCAGGGTGCATCAAAGGCATTTTGCCTGTTTCTTTAACATTCTATTCGAAGGACTTTAACTTTCAATGAAGTTTACAACTTTTCATAGACAAAAGAAGGAGGGTTTTGATCATTTTAGGTTAATGGGCTCCCAGGGATACGCATAGACTTTTAGGCTAATGTGTTAAAAATACTGAATTTTGTTGCAGAAGGGGCAATAAGGACACATCACTGTAAAGGTCACATCTTTTCCCTCATATAATATAGTTTTGTTTATGGTTAATGTACTGCAGAAAATTATTATCTGCTATGGATTTCTAAGTTACAAAATGTTACTCCTTAAGAAAATCAACACTGAAAAAATGTAGTTCACAAATACTTGTCACATAATGCAATAACTTTTATTAAATTAGGTGCCACCACTCAATTAAGTAAACAGATTACAGAGGCCACTCAGTTTGCTCTCCATGCTCATGTTACAATATGCAACGTCTTCCACCCTTACTGGGCAGGTAGCATGAGTTCCTGGGTGTGTCCGCACTGTACCTCCATTGAGCATTTCATTAGGATACCTGAGCATAGTCTAGACCTTGAAGCTTACCTACAGGCTATTAACCTGTATTTTCTTTTTCTGGGTTCAGTAGAAGACAGAGGGTTTGTCCCCCTCAGTTTTTTTTTTAATTCCCTCAAAATAATGTTTCGACGTGAGGTATATTTCCATGGAGAAACTGAAAAATAAAATAGTGTTTCTCATGTGAAGCCCTCGCCATTTTTCAGGGTTTTACCAATTACTATCACTGCAAGTTGTTAAAAATAAGAGGTGTTTAGTGAGGATATACTGATTTCAAGTCCAAAAAGGGGCCTTGATGATGGCTGCGAATGTTCCAATTACAAAATTGGGAGGCAGTCCACATCTGTAGCTTCTCAAAGGCAGAGAACCCCTTTTTTTCGACTCTCAAGTCACTGCTGTTCTACTACATGCATCTCTCTGCTTTTTATGCAAAGTTTAACATACAAAACACAGCCTACCCCCTTAAAGAGTAGGGGAGACAATTTTCCATTTTGCCCATTCGATCAGATCATTTTCAGTTTAGATTATGTGCACAAATCCTGAACGTCTTCAAATACTGGAAGAAAGTTTCTACAGCTTGGATTCCGATTTCTGAGTACAATGTGACATTCATTTGTTGGGGATAGTCTTCTGGAAAGGTAACATTTCTCGATTCCTCACAGCATTTGTCTTGCATTTGGCTACAATGGCACTTGGTCCTGCGAGTATTAAATTCTCTTCTCATATTTGTAGCAGGTACACAATTAATATCTCAAGGATGCCTCGAGTGAAGTTTTCTTCTGCAAGCACAACAGAAGAGTCAGTGACCTGGACTACGAGTCAGGGTGTTCTAGAATAACAATCCACATTTATGGTGTTTTAAATTAAGTGTAGTTTTAGTACTTGCATGCAGCCTTAGATATCTTAGAATTTAGATCGCCTAACTTTAAATTATGCCCACAAAATTTTGATTTGATTTTTAAGTACTACATCCAGAAATAATGGTATGATTTTACTGTCCTCAAACGTTTTTATCACATTATACTGTATTCCCTTCTACATTTATTATCTTTACCTACATGTACAGGTTTTGCGAGGAAACAATGTTTGCTACATTTACCCAGATATAAAGGAAAACAATGCCAGTAACTACACCAAAAACACCAGTCTTACCCTATTTTCAGTACTGTGTTTTTCTTTCCCACTGAGGATTTAATAGTAGCCACTAACATGGAACTGCTGAGGGTATCAGTAGCCTTTCAGCTGATCCTTGTATATCAGTTCAGATTTCCAGAATGAAAGACTTTAAATCATCTGTAAGAGCACTGCAAGAAGTAGGAAATATTTTAATGAAAGACAAGTTTGGATAGATTTATAATGAAGACATATAAAGGAGCAGGGTCTGATCCCTTTTCATCAAGTCACTGTAATAAGAATGGGTGCGAGAGTACAGTGGGACCATTTTATTTAGGCGCCCCCAAGAAGTCTCTAGCTTAAGTTTTACAATCCAATACCACTTTTATCCTACCCATTAATTTGCCTTTTTCTTTATCATGCACGAAACACTACAAAACATATTTGATGGCTTTGAGATACATGTGATAATGATGTTTTAATTTTTCTTACACTAATTCCAGGTTTTAAATTAACCTCAATTTTTAAGATGGCTTTAGTTTGGCAATGGAGCACATTTGGTTGCTGTGCCTTTCTCAGTGTCCATCAAGAACTGAAATATGAAAGGGTGACCCAAAGAGCTAATATGATGACTCTTTCATTTGTTATGTGTAAAATCTTGTCACCATAGCTGAGTGAAAGCATTTCTTTATTTTACAACAAAAACTGAGTTTTTTTCCTCCATCCTATTATTTTCTCTCCTATACAAGTGCCTATTTTGGGTCTGATACTGTATGTCTGTGGAACTAGAACAGGACACCTGTATATTTAGTTAATTTACAGTGATAATCAGCCTCATCTGGTGGAATGCATATATAGTCATGCCATATGTGGTTGTTTTAGAGGAACCAGAGAATATATTATTTATATATATATATATATATATATATATATATATATATATATATATATATATATATATATATAGTTTGGTTTTTTTGTTTACAAATGATTAAACTCTGACTGAGGCCTCTTTAGGAATTCTTAGCTAATATACTTTGTGGTTTACTAGTGTGTAGAGTTCCCCTACAACAGGAACCCCAAATACAAACACCCATTTCTTCTACACAGTGAAGCTGACCTTTATATCCAAAGGATATCAACCTAAAGTTCCTACCACTGCTTCTTATTATTTTACACTATATTTGGGCCTGGATTTTCAAATCGGTACCTGTTTCCTACATGAGTTTTGTTTTTTTGTGGTAATATCAGTAGTTACTTTGCTATCACTTGTGCTGAATGGCTCACTGTATTTAATAACTAACGCAAAATGACTATTTAATATTTAAAAGTATTCATGTATCCATCTTTGGATTTATTTTAGAATTAAAATAAACTCTTTGAGTTGATTTAGATGTATGTGCCTTCTCCCAGGTAGACTACTAGCTGTTCTTCGAGATTTTCTGGTCCACGTGACCCAATGTGTAAATAGGATTTTGTTCCAAAAAGTGCTTCAGTTTCTTGGGATGGTTGAATAATGCAGGTTATTCCTGTATCGGCTGGGAGAGTTGCTTGGGATGTAGGTAGCAAAACTATGCTGTTCTGTTCATTTGTGGTTTCCTTTTCAAGATCCCCAGTGTCTGAAATTGAGTTTGGTTCACCAGAGTGTCTTGTTTCATGAGTCTGGGGTACACTAGGTGTTAAGGCAATATGCAATGGCCCAGTCAGAGAAGGTGCAGATAGCAAAATTGCACCATTCTCAACTGGATGATGTTTATCTCTTCTCTGTGTGTTTGCGGTATCAACTTTAGAAGCCTGCATCAGCATTTCTTCCTTTTTCATGTACTCCAAAACCTCTTGTCGTAGAATCTCTTTTCTAGTGCTATTAAACAGTTTATGGTTTTTTATGTAGTTTTTATGCTTGATTAAGTTTTTTCTAGTGAGTTCTGTCATGTTAGGCTGTCTCTTTCGAAACATTTCTTCCAATAAATCATTTTTTTGATGGCTGCTCAGGTCATTCCTTTCAGACTGTATTTCAACATAAACACAGCTCCACATGAGGTCTATTTTCTTTTTTCTATCCCAATTCCTGGTTTGCTTGTTCTCAAATTGGGAAGGATTCTCTTTTGTCTGCTCCTCATTTGAAACATGTAATTGAACATCTTTGTTGGCACCATCAATTTCAGGATTTTCTTTTAGTTTTGCTGCATTTGCCTCTGCTGTCTTAGCTCTTAAGTGTGTACCCTGATGAGCCACAAGTTCTGATTTCTGAACAAAGCTTTTTCCGCACTCGCATGTAAACGGTTTCTCTCCCGTGTGAATTCTCTGATGGGTAATTAAATTTGATTTCTGAGTGCAGCTTTTTCCACACACTGTACATGTATAAGGAGCCTCACCTGTGTGGGTTCTTCGATGAGTACGAAGGTGAGCGCTCTGTTTGAAGCTTTTCCCACAATCCGTACATTTGAATGGTTTTTCACCTGTGTGTGTTCTTTGATGACCACTAAGATGTGTTCGACTGCTGAAGCCTTTTCCACATTGTTTGCATGTATATGGTTTTTCTCCTGTGTGTACTCTCTGATGGATAGCAAGATGTGATTTCTGACTAAAGCTTTTCCCACATTCACAACATAAATATGGTTTCTCGCCTTTGTGAATTCTCTTGTGTATAATCAAGTATGATGTACGACTGAAGCTTTTTCCACATTCGCTACATGTGCAAGGTTTAGTTCCCGAATGAGTTTTCTGGTGTCTGAGCAATGACAACAGCATACCGTATTTTTTTCCACACTGACTACATGTATATGGTTTCCCCTCACTGTGTGTCTGTTTGTGATTCATCAAAGTGGATGACTGAGTGAAACTGGCCCCACATTCGAAACATATGTGTGGCCTTTCACCTGTGTGAGTTCGCTGATGAATGGTAAGATTTGCCCGCTGGCTGAAACTTTTTCCACAATCAGCGCATGTGTATGGTTTTTCTCCTGTGTGAGTTCTTTGATGGATGATTAAGTTTGACCTATGGTGGCAAACTTTCCCACAGTCAGTGCATGTGTATGAAGTTTTTGTCTTTTTTGATCTCCGATGTTCTTTAGACTTTGTGGATTGTCGGGTAACTCTTTTACAAATGGTTGTGTTGGAGTTTCCGCTAACATAGCTTCCTCTTTTCCGTGGCAATTTGTTCTGTATTACACATGCCTCCTCTGAGCTCTGTAAGACTTTTCCTTTGGACCTTCTTGTAGTTTTTGTTTGTGATGCAAGCCTTTCGGCACATTCTTCATGACGGTTATCCTCACATTTGATAACAATTTCAGTTCCTGTGTGATAGACAGAAAAGACAAATAAAATGTTAGTTTTCAAGCAGGTTTCACATCTAAAAGTCCTGAACTATCATATTTTAGATGCGCTGCAAGAGATTCTACCGATGAGCATTGCATATAAGGGGAAAAAGCCTCAATGGGAACACTATGAAAGTTTGGTAAACTAACAAAGGATTTTTAAAGTAGCTAATTCAACATTTGTTGCACATAATTAACAGCCAGGCATCACAGTATTGAGAAGATAGTCTTGACATCAGCTTAGGATTCCTTCTTGCAAGCATACTAATACTTAAAATATTAACAAGGCACACAAGAAACAAAATATCTCACTACACAAAGAGCAGGCCATGTGGTTATCCATTATGATGGCACACAATGTAGCTGCACACTAGTGGTGGATTAGAGAATGCGACCCTCAGCTAACAAAGATTTACACAGATGCATAACCTTACTGAGCTATCTCACAGACTCTATTCAAAGAAACCAATGGAATCACTGCGATAAATGAAACTCATTTCCTTACAGTTGGATGGAAGACTTCTGCAAAACCTTGGTGAACATGTGAAGCCTGGTCGTAGTAGGTTCCTGACTAGGCCAGTGTTTTTTACCCAGCAAGATCAACAATAATGCAAGCCCTTTGGAGGACTGCTGCTTCTTCTACTATCAGAGGTGGGCTCTTATTCTGCTATGTGATCCAAAGAGCACTCCTCTTTTGACAGAGTGCCAATGACCCCCTCTACAGAGGCAGTGAAAACCCAACAGTAGCGGCAGCGCAGACCCTAGTAAGGGCAATAAGGCCTTTTTACCTGCACCCTTGTCGTGAGACTGCATACAGGCTCCCTTTTAGGTAAATTTCTCTTCAGAGGAGGTGGGTATGTGTCAGAGTGAAACCTAACACTACCCATTTTAATTCATAACAGCCATACCCTTGCTAGTTGCCAGGGGTGTGTGGAACAGTATTGCTCAATGCCAATGATATATGGATTGGCATCAGGGGTAATTTGACAAGCACATCATCCTGTTAACAAAGTATATCGAAATGTACTAAATAGGCACACATCCTTTTCAGTGAATGGTACTCAAGGAGATTTTTAAAATGCCTCCAAACAGCACTCAATACAAACATTCTCACATATTCACTTGCACCTACAAGAAAATGCCACATTTTCTATCAACTGGAAAATACTTCTATACATTAATAATGTGTTTGTATCTAGTATTCCTTGTAAAAGCCACATCTACTTCTGTTTTATGACGAACCCCATCTACAAGAAATCGAACAGCTAAAATTAAGAAAAATAAAGAAGAATCCTTAACAAATTGACTTGACTTTTATTTTTTATTTTTTTGCAGCAGAAAGGTCCCTTTCATGGCTCCAGAGAGTGTGCAACTCTGCACTAAGTGGCCAATTCAGAGTTTCTTTGGATACTTTTTATTTTTGACCTCAGCACACATGACAAGCATGCATGTATGCAAAGGACTCCCTGACAAGGATTGCAACACAGATTGAGGCAGGCTGTGTGGTCTGGAGAGGTACAAGATCTACACCTCCTTTTTAGGTCAAACCTATCTGACAGACATGCTGAAAGCTTAATTAGAAATGCATTCTGCCCATTGCTTACCACTGGCTTTGCCTTTTGTCATGCACATTTGCTTGATTTTTTTTTTATTCACTGCCTCTAGTTCTGTTTGCCCATTCAGCTCGTTTGTCTCTTGTGGAGCATAGCCTCTTTACTGCTTCTCTGAATGGCTCCTTGTATTCTTCCATAAGAGCTTGCTTGGAAGGAAATAGGGGCTGATGTGGCCCAACGAGGTAAAAATTGCTGTGCCATTTGGGAACGCAGGTGGGTGGGGGATTTGGGAACGCAGGTGGGTGGGTGGGTGGGGGATTTGGGAACGCAGGTGGGTGGGGGATTTGGGTACACAGGTTGGGGGATTTGGGAACGCAGGTTGGGGGATTTGGGAACGCAGGTTGGGGGATTTGGGAACGCAGGTTGGGGGATTTGGGAACGCAGGTTGGGGGATTTGGGAACGCAGGTTGGGGGATTTGGGAACGCCGGTTGGGGGATTTGGGAACGCAGGTGGGTGGGTACGCCGGTTGGGGGATTTGGGAACGCAGGTGGGTGGGTACGCCGGTTGGGGGATTTGGGAACGCAGGTGGGTGGGTACGCAGGTTGGGGGATTTGGGTACGCAGGTGGGTGGGTACGCAGGTTGGGGGATTTGGGTACGCAGGTGGGTGGGTACGCAGGTTGGGGGATTTGGGAACGCGGGCGGGTGGGTGGGGGATTTGGGAAAGCGGGCGGGAGGGTGGGGGATTTGGGAAAGCGGGTGGGAGGGTGGGGGATTTGGGAAAGCGGGTGGGAGGGGGGATTTGGGAATGCGGGTGGGTGGGGGAGGGATTTGGGAACGCGGGTGGGTGGGTGGGGGATTTGGGAACGCGGGTGGGTGGGGGATTTGGGAACGCGGCTGGGTGGGTGGGTGGGGGATTTGGGAACGTGGGTGGGTGGGTGGGGGATTTGGGAACGCGGGTGGGTGGGTGGGTGGGGGATTTGGGAACGCGGGTGGGTGGGTGGGTGGGGGATTTGGGAACGCGGGTGGGTGGGTGGGTGGGGGATTTGGGAACGCGGGTGGGTGGGTGGGTGGGGGATTTGGGAACGCGGGTGGGTGGGTGGGTGGGGGATTTGGGAACGCGGGTGGGTGGGTGGGTGGGGGATTTGGGAACGCGGGTGGGTGGGGGATTTGGGAACGCAAGTGGGTGGGTGGGGGATTTGGGAACGTTGGGAACGCAGGTGGGTGGGGGATTTGGGAACGTTGGGAACGCGGGTGGGTGGGTGGGGGATTTGGGAACGCGGGTGGGTGGGTGGGGGATTTGGGAACGCGGGTGGGTGGGGGATTTGGGAACGCGGGTTGGGATTTGGGAACGCGGGTGGGGGGGATTTGGGAACGCGGGTGGGTGGGTGGGGGATTTGGGAACGCGGGTGGGTGGGTGGGGGATTTGGGAACGCGGGTGGGTGGGGGATTTGGCAAGGTGGGTGGGTGGGGGATTTGGGAAGGTGGGTGGGGGATTTGGGAACGCGGGTGGGTGGGGGATTTGGGAACGCGGGTGGGTGGGGGATTTGGGAAAGCGGGTGGGTGGGTGGGGGATTTGGGAAAGCGGGTGGGTGGGTGGGTGGGGGATTTGGGTGGGTGGGTGGGGGATTTGGGAAAGCGGGTGGGTGGGGGGATTTGGGAAAGCGGGTGGGTGGGTGGGGGATTTGGGAAAGCGGGTGGGTGGGTGGGTGGGGGATTTGGGAAAGCGGGTGGGTGGGTGGGTGGGGGATTTGGGAAAGCGGGTGGGTGGGTGGGTGGGGGATTTGGGAAAGCGGGTGGGTGGGTGGGTGGGGGATTTGGGAAAGCGGGTGGGTGGGTGGGTGGGGGATTTGGGAAAGCGGGTGGGTGGGTGGGTGGGGGATTTGGGAAAGCGGGTGGGTGGGTGGGGGGGTGGGGGATTTGGGAAAGCGGGTGGGTGGGTGGGTGGGGGATTTGGGAAAGCGGGTGGGTGGGTGGGTGGGGGATTTGGGAAAGCGGGTGGGTGGGTGGGTGGGGGATTTGGGAAAGCGGGTGGGTGGGTGGGTGGGGGATTTGGGAAAGCGGGTGGGTGGGTGCGGGATTTGGGAACGCGGGTGGGTGGGTGGGTGGGGGATTTGGGAACGCGGGTGGGTGGGTGGGTGGGGGATTTGGGAACGCGGGTGGGTGGGTGGGTGGGGGATTTGGGAACGCGGGTGGGTGGGTGGGTGGGGGATTTGGGAACGCGGGTGGGTGGGTGGGTGGGGGATTTGGGAACGCGGGTGGGTGGGTGGGTGGGGGATTTGGGAACGCGGGTGGGTGGGTGGGTGGGGGATTTGGGAACGCGGGTGGGTGGGTGGGTGGGGGATTTGGGAACGCGGGTGGGTGGGTGGGTGGGGGATTTGGGAACGCGGGTGGGTGGGTGGGTGGGGGATTTGGGAACGCGGGTGGGTGGGTGGGGGATTTGGGAACGCGGGTGGGTGGGTGGGGGATTTGGGAATGTGGGTGGGTGGGTGGGGGATTTGGGAACGCGGGTGGGTGGGTGATTTGGGAACGCGGGTGGGTGGGTGGGTGGGGGATTTGGGAACGCGGGTGGGTGGGTGGGTGGGGGATTTGGGAACGCGGGTGGGTGGGTGGGTGGGGGATTTGGGAACGCGGGTGGGTGGGTGGGTGGGGGATTTGGGAACGCGGGTGGGTGGGTGGGTGGGGGATTTGGGAACGCGGGTGGGTGGGTGGGGGATTTGGGAACGCGGGTGGGTGGGTGGGTGGGTGGGGGATTTGGGAACGCGGGTGGGTGGGTGGGTGGGTGGGGGATTTGGGAACGTGGGTGGGTGGGTGGGTGGGGGATTTGGGAACGCGGGTGGGTGGGTGGGTGGGGGATTTGGGAACGCGGGTGGGTGGGTGGGTGGGGGATTTGGGAACGCGGGTGGGTGGGTGGGTGGGGGATTTGGGAACGCGGGTGGGTGGGTGGGTGGGGGATTTGGGAACGCGGGTGGGTGGGTGGGTGGGGGATTTGGGAACGCGGGTGGGTGGGTGGGTGGGGGATTTGGGAACGCGGGTGGGTGGGTACGCAGGTTGGGGGATTTGGGAACGCGGGTGGGTGGGTACGCAGGTTGGGGGATTTGGGAACGCAGGTGGGTGGGTACGCAGGTTGGGGGATTTGGGAACGCAGGTGGGTGGGTACGCAGGTTGGGGGATTTGGGAACGCGGGTGGGTACGCAGGTTGGGGGATTTGGGAACGCAGGTGGGTACGCAGGTTGGGGGATTTGGGAACGTGGGTGGGTACGCAGGTTGGGGGATTTGGGAACGCAGGTGGGTGGGTACGCAGGTTGGGGGATTTGGGTAGGTGGGTGGGGGATTTGGGAACACGGGCGGGTGGGTGGGGGGATTTGGGAAAGCGGGTGGGAGGGGGGATTTGGGAACGCGGGTGGGTGGGGGAGGGATTTGGGAACGCGGGTGGGTGGGCGATTTGGGAACGCGGGTGGGTGGGGGATTTGGGAACGTGGGTGGGTGGGTGGGGGATTTGGGAACGCGGGTGGGTGGGTGGGTGGGGGATTTGGGAACGCGGGTGGGTGGGTGGGGGATTTGGGAAGGTGGGTGGGTGGGTGGGGGATTTGGGAAGGTGGGTGGGTGGGTGGGGGATTTGGGAACGCGGGTGGGTGGGTGGGTGGGGGATTTGGGAACGCGGGTGGGTGGGTGGGTGGGGGATTTGGGAACGCGGGTGGGTGGGTGGGTGGGGGATTTGGGAACGCGGGTGGGTGGGTGGGTGGGGGATTTGGGAACGCGGGTGGGTGGGTGGGTGGGGGATTTGGGAACGCGGGTGGGTGGGTGGGTGGGGGATTTGGGAACGCGGGTGGGTGGGTGGGTGGGGGATTTGGGAACGCGGGTGGGTGGGGGATTTGGGAACGTGGGTGGGTGGGTGGGGGATTTGGGAACGTGGGTGGGTGGGTGGGTGGGGGATTTGGGAACGTGGGTGGGTGGGTGGGTGGGGGATTTGGGAACGTGGGTGGGTGGGTGGGTGGGGGATTTGGGAACGCGGGTGGGTGGGTGGGTGGGGGATTTGGGAACGCGGGTGGGTGGGTGGCTGGGGGATTTGGGAACGCGGGTGGGTGGGTGGCTGGGGGATTTGGGAACGCGGGTGGGTGGGTGGCTGGGGGATTTGGGAACGCGGGTGGGTGGGTGGGTGGGGGATTTGGGAACGCGGGTGGGTGGGTGGGTGGGGGATTTGGGAACGCGGGTGGGTGGGTGGGTGGGGGATTTGGGAACGCGGGTGGGTGGGTGGGGGATTTGGGAACGCGGGTGGGTGGGTGGGGGATTTGGGAACGTTGGGAACGCGGGTGGGTGGGGGATTTGGGAACGCGGGTGGGTGGGGGATTTGGGAACGTGGGTGGGTGGGGGATTTGGGAACACGGGTTGGGATTTGGGAACGCGGGTGGGGGGGATTTGGGAACGCGGGTGGGTGATTTGGGAACGCGGGTGGGTGGGGGATTTGGCAAGGTGGGTGGGGGATTTGGGAACGCGGGTGGGTGGGTGTTGGATTTGGGAAGGTGGGTGGGGGATTTGGGAACGCAGGTGGGTGGGTGGGGGATTTGGGAACACAGGTGGGTGGGTGATTTGGGAACGCAGGTGGGTGGGTGGGTGGGGGATTTGGGAACGCGGGTGGGTGGGTGGGGGATTTGGGAACGCGGGTGGGTGGGTGGGGGATTGGGGGATTTGGGAACGCGGGTGGGTGGGTGGGGGATTTGGGAACGTGGGTGGGGGATTTGGGAACGCGGGTGGGTGGGTGGGGGATTTGGGAACGCGGGTGGGTGAGTGGGTGGGTGGGGGATTTGGGAACGCAGGTGGGTGGGTGGGGGATTTGGGAACGCAGGTGGGTGGGTGGGTGGGGGATTTGGGAACGCGGGTGGGTGGGTGGGGGATTTGGGAACGCGGGTGGGTGGATGGGGGATTTGGGAACGCGGGTGGGTGATTTGGGAACGCGGGTGGGTGGGTGGGTGGGGGATTTGGGAACGCGGGTGGGTGGGTGGGGGATTTGGGAACGCGGGTGGGTGGGTGGGTGGGGGATTTGGGAACGCGGGTGGGTGGGTGGGTGGGGGATTTGGGAACGCGGGTGGGTGGGTGGGGGATTTGGGAACGCGGGTGGGTGGGTGGGTGGGGGATTTGGGAACGCGGGTGGGTGGGTGGGTGGGGGATTTGGGAACGCGGGTGGGTGGGTGGGGGATTTGGGAACGCGGGTGGGTGGGTGGGGGATTTGGGAACGCGGGTGGGTGGGTGGGTGGGGGATTTGGGAACGCGGGTGGGTGGGTGGGTGGGGGATTTGGGAACGCGGGTGGGTGGGTGGGGGATTTGGGAACGCGGGTGGGTGGGTGGGGGATTTGGGAACGCGGGTGGGTGGGTGGGTGGGGGATTTGGGAACGCGGGTGGGTGGGGGATTTGGGAACGCGGGTGGGTGGGTGGGGGATTTGGGAACGCGGGTGGGTGGGTGGGGGATTTGGGAACGTGGGTGGGTGGGTGGGGGATTTGGGAACGTGGGTGGGTGGGTGGGGGATTTGGGAACGCGGGTGGGTGGGGGATTTGGGAACGCGGGTGGGTGGGTGGGGGATTTGGGAACGCGGGTGGGTGGGTACGCAGGTTGGGGGATTTGGGAACGCAGGTGGGTGGGTACGCAGGTTGGGGGATTTGGGTACGCAGGTGGGTGGGTACGCAGGTTGGGGGATTTGGGTAGGTGGGTGGGGGATTTGGGAACGCGGGCGGGGTGGGTGGGGGATTTGGGAAAGCGGGTGGGAGGGGGGATTTGGGAACGCGGGTGGGTGGGTGGGGGATTTGGGAACGCGGGTGGGTGGGTGGGGGATTTGGGAACGCGGGTGGGTGGGTGGGTGGGGGATTTGGGAACGCGGGTGGGTGGGGGATTTGGGAACGTGGGTGGGTGGGGGATTTGGGAACACGGGTTGGGATTTGGGAACGCGGGTGGGGGGGATTTGGGAACGCGGGTGGGTGATTTGGGAACGCGGGGTGGGTGATTTGGGAACGCGGGTGGGTGGGGGATTTGGCAAGGTGGGTGGGGGATTTGGGAACGCGGGTGGGTGGGTGTTGGATTTGGGAAGGTGGGTGGGGGATTTGGGAACGCAGGTGGGTGGGGGATTTGGGAACACAGGTGGGTGGGTGATTTGGGAACGCAGGTGGGTGGGTGGGTGGGGGATTTGGGAACGCAGGTGGGTGGGGGATTTGGGAACGCGGGTGGGTGGGTGGGGGATTTGGGAACGCGGGTGGGTGGGTGGGGGATTTGGGAACGCGGGTGGGTGGGTGGGGGATTGGGGGATTTGGGAACGCGGGTGGGTGGGGGATTTGGGAACGCGGGTGGGTGGGTGGGGGATTTGGGAACGCGGGGTGGGTGAGTGGGTGGGTGGGGGATTTGGGAACGCAGGTGGGTGGGTGGGGGATTTGGGAACGCAGGTGGGTGGGTGGGTGGGGGATTTGGGAACGCGGGTGGGTGGGTGGGGGATTTGGGAACGCGGGTGGGTGGATGGGGGATTTGGGAACGCGGGTGGGTGATTTGGGAACGCGGGTGGGTGGGTGGGGGATTTGGGAACGCGGGTGGGTGGGTGGGTGGGGGATTTGGGAACGCGGGTGGGTGGGTGGGTGGGGGATTTGGGAACGCGGGTGGGTGGGTGGGTGGGGGATTTGGGAACGCGGGTGAGTGGGTGGGTGGGGGATTTGGGAACGCGGGTGGGTGGGTGGGTGGGGGATTTGGGAACGCGGGTGGGTGGGTGGGTGGGGGATTTGGGAACGCGGGTGGGTGGGGGATTTGGGAACGCGGGTGGGTGGGTGGGGGATTTGGGAACGTGGGTGGGTGGGTGGGTGGGGGATTTGGGAACGTGGGTGGGTGGGTGGGTGGGGGATTTGGGAACGTGGGTGGGTGGGTGGGTGGGGGATTTGGGAACGTGGGTGGGTGGGTGGGGGATTTGGGAACGTGGGTGGGTGGGTGGGGGATTTGGGAACGTGGGTGGGTGGGTGGGGGATTTGGGAACGTGGGTGGGTGGGTGGGTGGGGGATTTGGGAACGTGGGTGGGTGGGTGGGGGATTTGGGAACGCGGGTGGGTGGGTGGGTGGGGGATTTGGGAACGCGGGTGGGTGGGTGGGTGGGGGATTTGGGAACGCGGGTGGGTGGGTGGGTGGGGGATTTGGGAACGCGGGTGGGTGGGTGGGTGGGGGATTTGGGAACGCGGGTGGGTGGGTGGGTGGGGGATTTGGGAACGCGGGTGGGTGGGTGGGGGATTTGGGAACGCGGGTGGGTGGGTGGGGGATTTGGGAACGCGGGTGGGTGGGTACGCAGGTTGGGGGATTTGGGAACGCAGGTGGGTGGGTACGCAGGTTGGGGGATTTGGGTACGCAGGTGATTGGGTACGCAGGTTGGGGGATTTGGGTAGGTGGGTGGGGGATTTGGGAACGCGGGCGGGTGGGTGGGGGATTTGGGAAAGCGGGTGGGAGGGGGGATTTGGGAACGCGGGTGGGTGGGTGGGGGATTCGGGAACGCGGGTGGGAGGGTCGGTGGGGGATTTGGGAACGCGGGTGGGTGGGGGATTTGGGAACGCGGGTGGGTGGGTGGGGGATTTGGGAACGCGGGTGGGTGGGTGGGTGGGTGGGGGATTTGGGAACGCGGGTGGGTGGGTGGGTGGGTGGGGGATTTGGGAACGCGGGTGGGTGGGTGGGTGGGTGGGGGATTTGGGAACGCGGGTGGGTGGGTGGGTGGGGGATTTGGGAACGCGGGTGGGTGGGGGGATTTGGGAACGCGGGTGGGTGGGTGGGTGGGGGGATTTGGGACCGCGGGTGGGTGGGTGGGTGGGGGATTTGGGACCGCGGGTGGGTGGGTGGGTGGGTGGGGGATTTGGGACCGCGGGTGGGTGGGTGGGTGGGGGATTTGGGACCGCGGGTGGGTGGGTGGGTGGGGGATTTGGGACCGCGGGTGGGTGGGTGGGTGGGGGATTTGGGACCGCGGGTGGGTGGGTGGGTGGGGGATTTGGGACCGCGGGTGGGTGGGTGGGTGGGGGATTTGGGACCGCGGGTGGGTGGGTGGGTGGGTGGGGGATTTGGGAACGTGGGTGGGTGGTGGATTTGGGAACGCAGGTGGGTGGATTTGGGAACGCAGGTGGGTGGGTGGGGGATTTGGGAACGCAGGTGGGTGGGGGATTTGGGAACGCAGGTGGGTGGGTGGGTGGGGGATTTGGGAACGCAGGTGGGTGGGTGGGTGGGGGATTTGGGAACGCAGGTGGGTGGGTGGGGGATTTGGGAACGCGGGTGGGTGGGTGGGGGATTTGGGAACGCGGGTGGGTGGGTGGGGGATTTGGGAACGCAGGTGGGTGGGTGGGGGATTTGGGAACGCGGGTGGGTGGGTGGGGGATTTGGGAACGCGGGTGGGTGGGTGGGGGATTTGGGAACGCGGGTGGGTGGGGGATTTGGGACCGCGGGTGGGTGGGTGGGGGATTTGGGACCGTTTGTGGGATTTGGGACCGCGGGTGGGTGGGCGGGTGGGGGATTTGGGACCGCGGGTGGGTGGGCGGGTGGGGGATTTGGGACAGCGGGTGGGCGGGGGATTTGGGACCGCGGGTGGGTGGGTGGGTGGGGGATTTGGGACCGCGGGTGGGTGGGTGGGGGATTTGGGACCGCGGGTGGGTGGGTGGGTGGGGGATTTGGGAACGCGGGTGGGTGGGGGATTTGGGAACGCAGGTGGGTGGGTGGGTGGGGGATTTGGGAACGCAGGTGGGTGGGGGATTTGGGAACGCAGTTGGGTGGGTGGGTGGGGGATTTGGGAACGCAGTTGGGTGGGTGGGTGGGGGATTTGGGAACGCGGGTGGGTGGGTGGGTGGGGGATTTGGGAACGCGGGTGGGTGGGTGGGTGGGGGATTTGGGAACGCGGGTGGGTGGGTGATTTGGGAACGCGGGTGGGTGGGTGATTTGGGAACGCGGGTGGGTGGGGGATTTGGGAACGCAGGTGGGTGGGGGATTTGGGAACGCAGGTGGGTGGGGGATTTGGGAACGCAGGTGGGTGGGGGGGGGGTTTGGGAACGCAGGTGGGTGGGTGGGGGGTTTGGGAACGCGGGTGGGGGGATTTGGGAACGCGGGTGGGTGGGGGATTTGGGAACGCGGGTGGGTGGGGGATTTGGGAACGCGGGTGGGTGGGTGGGGGATTTGGGAACGCGGGTGGGTGGGTGGGGGATTTGGGAACGCGGGTGGGTGGGTGGGGGATTTGGGAACGCGGGTGGGTGGGTGGGGGATTTGAGAAAGCGGGTGGGTGGGTGGGGGATTTGGGAACGCAGGTGGGTGGGGGATTTGGGAACGCGGGTGGGAGGGGGGATTTGGGAAAGCGGGTGGGTGGGGGATTTGAGAAAGCGGGCGGGTGGGGGATTTTGGAACGCAGGTGGGTGGGTGGGTGGGGGATTTTGGAACGCAGGTGGGTGGGTGGGTGGGTGGGGGATTTGGGAACGCAGGTGGGTGGGTGGGTGGGTGGGGGATTTGGGAACGCAGGTGGGTGGGTGGGTGGGGGATTTGGGAACGCAGGTGGGTGGGTGGGGGATTTGGGAACGCGGGTGGGTGGGTGGGTGGGGGATTTGGGAACGCGGGTGGGTGGGTGGGTGGGGGATTTGGGAACGCGGGTGGGTGGGTGGGTGGGGGATTTGGGAACGCGGGTGGGTGGGTGGGTGGGGGATTTGGGAACGCGGGTGGGTGGGTGGGTGGGGGATTTGGGAACGCGGGTGGGTGGGTGGGTGGGGGATTTGGGAACGCGGGTGGGTGGGTGGGGGATTTGGGAACGCGGGTGGGTGGGTGGGGGATTTGGGAACGCGGGTGGGTGGGTGGGGGATTTGAGAAAGCGGGTGGGTGGGTGGGGGATTTGGGAACGCAGGTGGGTGGGGGATTTGGGAACGCGGGTGGGAGGGGGGATTTGGGAAAGCGGGTGGGTGGGGGATTTGAGAAAGCGGGCGGGTGGGGGATTTTGGAACGCAGGTGGGTGGGTGGGTGGGGGATTTTGGAACGCAGGTGGGTGGGTGGGTGGGTGGGGGATTTGGGAACGCAGGTGGGTGGGTGGGTGGGTGGGGGATTTGGGAACGCAGGTGGGTGGGTGGGTGGGGGATTTGGGAACGCAGGTGGGTGGGTGGGTGGGTGGGGGATTTGGGAACGCAGGTGGGTGGGTGGGTGGGTGGGGGATTTGGGAACGCAGATGGGTGGGTGGGTGGGTGGGGGATTTGGGAACGCAGGTGGGTGGGGGATTTGGGACCGTGGGTGGGTGGGTGGGGGATTTGGGACCGTGGGTGGGTGGGTGGGGGATTTGGGACCGCGGGTGGGTGGGTGGGTGGGGGATTTGGGACCGCGGGTGGGTGGGTGGGTGGGGGATTTGGGACCGCGGGTGGGTGGGTGGGTGGGGGATTTGGGACCGCGGGTGGGTGGGTGGGTGGGGGATTTGGGACCGCGGGTGGGTGGGTGGGTGGGGGATTTGGGACCGCGGGTGGGTGGGTGGGTGGGGGATTTGGGACCGCGGGTGGGTGGGGGATTTGGGAACGCGGGTGGGTGGGGGATTTGGGACGGTGGGTGGGTGGGGGATTTGGGACCGCGGGTGGGTGGGTGGGTGGGGGATTTGGGACCGCAGGTGGGTGGGTGGGGGATTTGGGAACGCAGGTGGGTGGGTGGGTGGGGGATTTGGGAACGCAGGTGGGTGGGTGGGTGGGGGATTTGGGAACGCGGGTGGGTGGGTGGGGGATTTGGGAACGCGGGTGGGTGGGTGGGGGATTTGGGAACGCGGGTGGGTGGGTGGGGGATTTGGGAACGCAGGTGGGTGGGTGGGGGATTTGGGACCGTTGGGGGATTTGGGACCGCGGGTGGGTGGGTGGGTGGGGGATTTGGGACCGCGGGTGGGTGGGTGGGTGGGTGGGGGATTTGGGACCGCGGGTGGGTGGGTGGGTGGGTGGGGGATTTGGGACCGCGGGTGGGTGGGTGGGTGGGTGGGTGGGGGATTTGGGACCGCGGGTGGGTGGGGGATTTGGGACCGCAGGTGGGTGGGTGGGGGATTTGGGAACGCAGGTGGGTGGGTGGGTGGGGGATTTGGGAACGCAGGTGGGTGGGTGGGTGGGGGATTTGGGAACGCAGGTGGGTGGGTGGGTGGGGGATTTGGGAACGCAGGTGGGTGGGTGGGGGATTTGGGAACGCAGGTGGGTGGGTGGGTGGGGGATTTGGGAACGCAGGTGGGTGGGTGGGGGATTTGGGAACGCAGGTGGGTGGGTGGGTGGGGGATTTGGGAACGCAGGTGGGTGGGTGGGTGGGGGATTTGGGAACGCAGGTGGGTGGGTGGGTGGGGGATTTGGGAACGCAGGTGGGTGGGTGGGTGGGGGATTTGGGAACGCAGGTGGGTGGGTGGGGGATTTGGGAACGCGGGTGGGTGGGTGGGGGATTTGGGAACGCGGGTGGGTGGGTGGGGGATTTGGGAACGCGGGCGGGTGGGTGGGGGATTTGGGAACGCGGGCGGGTGGGGGATTTGAGAAAGCGGGCGGGTGGGGGATTTGAGAAAGCGGGCGGGTGGGGGATTTGGGAACGCAGGTGGGTGGGTGGGGGATTTGGGAACGCAGGTGGGTGGGTGGGTGGGGGATTTGGGAACGCAGGTGGGTGGGTGGGTGGGGGATTTGGGAACGCAGGTGGGTGGGTGGGGGATTTGGGAACGCGGGTGGGTGGGGGATTTGGGAACGCGGGTGGGTGGGTGGGGGATTTGGGAACGCGGGTGGGTGGGTGGGGGATTTGGGAACGCAGGTGGGTGGGTGGGGGATTTGGGAACGCGGGCGGGTGGGTGGTGGATTTGGGAACGCGGGCGGGTGGGTGGGGGATTTGGGAACGCGGGCGGGTGGGTGGGGGATTTGGGAACGCGGGTGGGTGGGTGGGGGATTTGGGAAAGCGGGTAGGGGGGATTTGAGACAGCGGGTGGGTGGGGGATTTGGGAACGCAGGTGGGTGGGTGGGTGGGGGATTTGGGAACGCAGGTGGGTGGGTGGGTGGGGGATTTGGGAACGCAGGTGGGTGGGTGGGTGGGGGATTTGGGAACGCAGGTGGGTGGGTGGGTGGGGGATTTGGGAACGCAGGTGGGTGGGGGATTTGGGAACGCAGGTGGGTGGGTGGGTGGGGGATTTGGGAACGCGGGTGGGTGGGGGATTTGGGAACGCAGGTGGGTGGGTGGGTGGGGGATTTGGGAACGCAGGTGGGTGGGTGGGGGATTTGGGAACGCAGGTGGGTGGGTGGGGGATTTGGGAACACGGGTGGGTGGGTGGGTGGGGGATTTGGGAACGCGGGTGGGTGGGTGGGTGGGGGATTTGGGAACGCGGGTGGGTGGGGGATTTGGGAACGCGGGTGGGTGGGTGGGTGGGGGATTTGGGAACGCGGGTGGGTGGGTGGGTGGGGGATTTGGGAACGCGGGTGGGTGGGTGGGTGGGGGATTTGGGAACGCGGGTGGGTGGGTGGGTGGGTGGGGGATTTGGGAACGCGGGTGGGTGGGTGGGGGATTTGGGAACGCGGGTGGGTGGGTGGGTGGGGGATTTGGGAACGCGGGTGGGTGGGTGGGTGGGTGGGGGATTTGGGAACGCGGGTGGGTGGGTGGGTGGGGGATTTGGGAACGCGGGTGGGTGGGTGGGTGGGGGATTTGGGAACGCGGGTGGGTGGGTGGGTGGGGGATTTGGGAACGCAGGTGGGTGGGTGGGTGGGGGATTTGGGAACGCGGGTGGGTGGGTGGGGGATTTGGGAACGCGGGTGGGTGGGTGGGGGATTTGGGAACGCGGGTGGGTGGGTGGGTGGGGGATTTGGGAACGCGGGTGGGTGGGTGGGTGGGGGATTTGGGAACGCGGGTGGGTGGGTGGGTGGGGGATTTGGGAACGCGGGTGGGTGGGTGGGTGGGGGATTTGGGAACGCGGGTGGGTGGGTGGGTGGGTGATTTGGGAACGCGGGTGGGTGGGTGGGTGGGGGATTTGGGAACGCGGGTGGGTGGGTGGGTGGGGGATTTGGGAACGCGGGTGGGTGGGTGGGTGGGGGATTTGGGAACGCGGGTGGGTGGGTGGGTGGGGGATTTGGGAACGCGGGTGGGTGGGTGGGTGGGGGATTTGGGAACGCGGGTGGGTGGGTGGGTGGGGGATTTGGGAACGCGGGTGGGTGGGTGGGTGGGGGATTTGGGAACGCGGGTGGGTGGGTGGGGGATTTGGGAACGCGGGTGGGTGGGTGGGGGATTTGGGAACGCGGGTGGGTGGGTGGGGGATTTGGGAACGCGGGTGGGTGGGTGGGGGATTTGGGAACGCGGGTGGGTGGGTGGGGGATTTGGGACCGCGGGTGGGTGGGTGGGGGATTTGGGACCGCGGGTGGGTGGGTGGGTGGGGCATTTGGGACCGCGGGTGGGTGGGTGGGGCATTTGGGACCGTGGGTGGGTGGGTGGGGCATTTGGGACCGTGGGTGGGTGGGTGGGGCATTTGGGACCGCGGGTGGGTGGGTGGGTGGGGCATTTGGGACCGCGGGTGGGTGGGTGGGTGGGTGGGACCGCGGGTGGGTGGGTGGGTGGGTGGGGCATTTGGGACCGCGGGTGGGTGAGTGGGTTGGTGGGTGGGTGGGGGATTTGGGACCGCGGGTGGGTGGGTGGGGGATTCGGGAACGCGGGTGGGTGGGTGGGTGGGGGATTTGGGAACGCGGGTGGGTGGGGGATTTGGGAACGCGGGTGGGTGGGTGGGTGGGGGATTTGGGAACGCGGGTGGGTGGGTGGGTGGGGGATTTGGGAACGCGGGTGGGGGATTTGGGAACGCGGTGGGTGGGTGGGGGGGGGATTTGGGAACGCGGTGGGTGGGTGGGTGCGGGATTTGGGAACGCGGTGGGTGGGTGGGTGGGGGATTTGGGAACGCGGTGGGTGGGTGGGGGATTTGGGAACGCGGTGGGTGGGTGGGTGGGTGGGGGATTTGGGAACGCGGTGGGTGGGGGATTTGGGAACGCAGGTGGGTGGGTGGGGGATTTGGGAACGCAGGTGGGTGGGTGGGGGATTTGGGAACGCAGGTGGGTGGGTGGGTGGGGGATTTGGGAACGCAGGTGGGTGGGTGGGTGGGGGATTTGGGAACGCAGGTGGGTGGGTGGGTGGGTGGGGGATTTGGGAACGCAGGTGGGTGGGTGGGTGGGTGGGGGATTTGGGAACGCAGGTGGGTGGGTGGGTGGGTGGGGGATTTGGGAACGCAGGTGGGTGGGTGGGTGGGTGGGGGATTTGGGAACGCAGGTGGGTGGGTGGGTGGGTGGGGGATTTGGGAACGCAGGTGGGTGGGTGGGTGGGGGATTTGGGAACGCAGGTGGGTGGGTGGGTGGGGGATTTGGGAACGCAGGTGGGTGGGTGGGTGGGGGATTTGGGAACGCAGGTGGGTGGGTGGGTGGGGGATTTGGGAACGCAGGTGGGTGGGTGGGTGGGGGATTTGGGAACGCAGGTGGGTGGGTGGGTGGGGGATTTGGGAACGCAGGTGGGTGGGTGGGTGGGGGATTTGGGAACGCAGGTGGGTGGGGGATTTGGGAACGCAGGTGGGTGGGTGGGTGGGGGATTTGGGAACGCAGGTGGGTGGGTGGGTGGGGGATTTGGGAACGCAGGTGGGTGGGGGATTTGGGAACGCAGGTGGGTGGGTGGGTGGGGGATTTGGGAACGCAGGTGGGTGGGTGGGTGGGGGATTTGGGAACGCAGGTGGGTGGGTGGGTGGGGGATTTGGGAACGCAGGTGGGTGGGTGGGTGGGGGATTTGGGAACGCAGGTGGGTGGGTGGGTGGGTGGGTGGGGGATTTGGGAACGCAGGTGGGTGGGTGGGGGATTTGGGAACGCGGGTGGGTGGGGGGGGGATTTGGGAACGCAGGTGGGTGGGTGGGGGGGGATTTGGGAACGCGGGTGGGGGATTTGGGAACGCGGGTGGGTGGGTGGGTGGGTGGGGGATTTGGGAACGCGGGTGGGTGGGTGATTTGGGACCGCGGGTGGGTGGGTGGGGGATTTGGGACCGTTTGGGGGATTTGGGACCGCGGTTGGGTGGGTGGGTGGGGGATTTGGGACCGCGGGTGGGTGGGTGGGTGGGGGATTTGGGACCGCGGGTGGGTGATTTGGGTGGGTGGGTGGGGGATTTGGGACCGCGGGTGGGTGGGTGGGTGGGGGATTTGGGTGGGTGGGTGGGGGATTTGGGACCGCGGGTGGGTGGGTGGGGGATTTGGGACCGCGGGTGGGTGGGTGGGGGATTTGGGACCGCGGGTGGTTAGATTTGGGACCGCGGGTGGGTGGGTGGGTGGGGGATTTGGGACCGCGGGTGGGTGGGTGGGTGGGGGATTTGGGACCGCGGGTGGGTGGGTGGGTGGGGGATTTGGGACCGCGGGTGGGTGGGTGGGTGGGTGGGGGATTTGGGACCGCGGGTGGGTGGGTGGGTGGGTGATTTGGGACCGCGGGTGGGTGGGTGATTTGGGACCGTGGGTGGGTGGGTGGGTGATTTGGGACCGCGGGTGGGTGGGTGGGGGATTTGGGACCGCGGGTGGGTGGGTGGGGGATTTGGGACCGCGGGTGGGTGGGGGATTTGGGAACGCAGGTGGGTGGGTGGGTGGGGGATTTGGGAACGCGGGTGGGTGGGTGGGTGGGGGATTTGGGAACGCGGGTGGGTGGGTGGGTGGGGGATTTGGGAACGCGGGTGGGTGGGTGGGTGGGGGATTTGGGAACGCGGGTGGGGGATTTGGGAACGCGGGTGGGTGGGTGGGTGGGGGATTTGGGAACGCGGGTGGGTGGGTGGGTGGGGGATTTGGGAACGCGGGTGGGTGGGTGGGTGGGGGATTTGGGAACGCAGGTGGGTGGGGGATTTGGGAACGCAGGTGGGTGGGTGGGTGGGGGATTTGGGAACGCAGGTGGGTGGGTGGGTGGGGGATTTGGGAACGCAGGTGGGTGGGTGGGTGGGGGATTTGGGAACGCAGGTGGGTGGGTGGGTGGGTGGGGGATTTGGGAACGCAGGTGGGTGGGTGGGTGGGTGGGGGATTTGGGAACGCAGGTGGGTGGGTGGGGGATTTGGGAACGCGGGTGGGTGGGGGGGGGATTTGGGAACGCAGGTGGGTGGGTGGGGGGGGATTTGGGAACGCGGGTGGGGGATTTGGGAACGCGGGTGGGTGGGTGGGTGGGTGGGGGATTTGGGAACGCGGGTGGGTGGGTGATTTGGGACCGCGGGTGGGTGGGTGGGTGGGGGATTTGGGACCGTTTGGGGGATTTGGGACCGCGGTTGGGTGGGTGGGTGGGGGATTTGGGACCGCGGGTGGGTGGGTGGGTGGGGGATTTGGGACCGCGGGTGGGTGATTTGGGTGGGTGGGTGGGGGATTTGGGACCGCGGGTGGGTGGGTGGGTGGGGGATTTGGGTGGGTGGGTGGGGGATTTGGGACCGCGGGTGGGTGGGTGGGGGATTTGGGACCGCGGGTGGGTGGGTGGGGGATTTGGGACCGCGGGTGGTTAGATTTGGGACCGCGGGTGGGTGGGTGGGTGGGGGATTTGGGACCGCGGGTGGGTGGGTGGGTGGGGGATTTGGGACCGCGGGTGGGTGGGTGGGGGATTTGGGACCGCGGGTGGGTGGGTGGGTGGGTGGGGGATTTGGGACCGCGGGTGGGTGGGTGGGTGGGTGGGGGATTTGGGACCGCGGGTGGGTGGGTGGGTGGGTGGGGGATTTGGGACCGCGGGTGGGTGGGGGATTTGGGAACGCAGGTGGGTGGGTGGGTGGGGGATTTGGGAACGCGGGTGGGTGGGTGGGTGGGGGATGTGGGTGGGTGGGTGGGTGGGGGATTTGGGAACGCGGGTGGGGGATTTGGGAACGCGGGTGGGTGGGTGGGTGGGGGATTTGGGAACGCGGGTGGGTGGGTGGGTGGGGGATTTGGGAACGCGGGTGGGTGGGGGATTTGGGACCGCGGGTGGGTGGGGGATTTGGGACCGCGGGTGGGTGGGTGGGGGATTTGGGACCGCGGGTGGGTGGGTGGGGGATTTGGGACCGCGGGTGGGTGGGTGTATGGGTGGGTGGGGGATTTGGGACCGCGGGTGGGTGGGGGATTTGGGACCGCGGGTGGGTGGGTGGGGGATTTGGGACCGCGGGTGGGTGGGTGGGTGGGGGATTTGGGACCGCGGGTGGGTGGGTGGGTGGGGGATTTGGGACCGCGGGTGGGTGGGGGATTTGGGAACGCAGGTGGGTGGGTGGGTGGGGGATTTGGGAACGCAGGTGGGTGGGTGGGTGGGGGATTTGGGAACGCAGGTGGGTGGGTGGGTGGGGGATTTGGGAACGCAGGTGGGTGGGTGGGGGATTTGGGAACGCGGGTGGGTGGGTGGGTGGGGGATTTGGGAACGCGGGTGGGTGGGTGGGTGGGGGATTTGGGAACGCGGGTGGGTGGGGGATTTGGGAACGCGGGTGGGTGGGTGGGTGGGGGATTTGGGAACGCGGGTGGGTGGGTGGGTGGGGGATTTGGGAACGCGGGTGGGTGGGTGGGTGGGGGATTTGGGAACGCGGGTGGGTGGGTGGGTGGGGGATTTGGGAACACGGGTGGGTGGGTGGGTGGGGGATTTGGGAACGCGGGTGGGTGGGGGATTTGGGACCGCGGGTGGGTGGGTGGGGGATTTGGGACCGTTTGTGGGATTTGGGACCGCGGGTGGGTGGGCGGGTGGGGGATTTGGGACCGCGGGTGGGTGGGCGGGTGGGGGATTTGGGACAGCGGGTGGGCGGGGGATTTGGGACCGCGGGTGGGTGGGTGGGTGGGGGATTTGGGACCGCGGGTGGGTGGGTGGGGGATTTGGGACCGCGGGTGGGTGGGTGGGTGGGGGATTTGGGAACGCGGGTGGGTGGGGGATTTGGGAACGCAGGTGGGTGGGTGGGTGGGGGATTTGGGAACGCAGGTGGGTGGGGGATTTGGGAACGCAGTTGGGTGGGTGGGTGGGGGATTTGGGAACGCAGTTGGGTGGGTGGGTGGGGGATTTGGGAACGCAGTTGGGTGGGTGGGTGGGGGATTTGGGAACGCGGGTGGGTGGGTGGGTGGGGGATTTGGGAACGCGGGTGGGTGGGGGATTTGGGAACGCGGGTGGGTGGGTGGGTGGGGGATTTGGGAACGCGGGTGGGTGGGTGATTTGGGAACGCGGGTGGGTGGGTGATTTGGGAACGCGGGTGGGTGGGGGATTTGGGAACGCAGGTGGGTGGGGGATTTGGGAACGCAGGTGGGTGGGGGATTTGGGAACGCAGGTGGGTGGGGGGGGGGTTTGGGAACGCAGGTGGGTGGGTGGGGGGGGGTTTGGGAACGCAGGTGGGTGGGTGGGGGGTTTGGGAACGCGGGTGGGGGGATTTGGGAACGCGGGTGGGTGGGGGATTTGGGAACGCGGGTGGGTGGGGGATTTGGGAACGCGGGTGGGTGGGTGGGGGATTTGGGAACGCGGGTGGGTGGGTGGGGGATTTGGGAACGCGGGTGGGTGGGTGGGGGATTTGGGAACGCGGGTGGGTGGGTGGGGGATTTGAGAAAGCGGGTGGGTGGGTGGGGGATTTGGGAACGCAGGTGGGTGGGGGATTTGGGAACGCGGGTGGGAGGGGGGATTTGGGAAAGCGGGTGGGTGGGGGATTTGAGAAAGCGGGCGGGTGGGTGGGGGATTTTGGAACGCAGGTGGGTGGGTGGGTGGGGGATTTTGGAACGCAGGTGGGTGGGTGGGTGGGTGGGGGATTTGGGAACGCAGGTGGGTGGGTGGGTGGGTGGGGGATTTGGGAACGCAGGTGGGTGGGTGGGTGGGTGGGGGATTTGGGAACGCAGGTGGGTGGGTGGGTGGGTGGGGGATTTGGGAACGCAGATGGGTGGGTGGGTGGGTGGGGGATTTGGGAACGCAGGTGGGTGGGGGATTTGGGACCGTGGGTGGGTGGGTGGGGGATTTGGGACCGCGGGTGGGTGGGTGGGTGGGGGATTTGGGACCGCGGGTGGGTGGGTGGGTGGGGGATTTGGGACCGCGGGTGGGTGGGTGGGTGGGGGATTTGGGACCGCGGGTGGGTGGGTGGGTGGGGGATTTGGGACCGCGGGTGGGTGGGTGGGTGGGGGATTTGGGACCGCGGGTGGGTGGGTGGGTGGGGGATTTGGGACCGCGGGTGGGTGGGTGGGTGGGGGATTTGGGACCGCGGGTGGGTGGGGGATTTGGGAACGCGGGTGGGTGGGGGATTTGGGACGGTGGGTGGGTGGGGGATTTGGGACCGCGGGTGGGTGGGTGGGTGGGGGATTTGGGACCGCAGGTGGGTGGGTGGGGGATTTGGGAACGCAGGTGGGTGGGTGGGTGGGGGATTTGGGAACGCAGGTGGGTGGGTGGGTGGGGGATTTGGGAACGCGGGTGGGTGGGTGGGGGATTTGGGAACGCGGGTGGGTGGGTGGGGGATTTGGGAACGCGGGTGGGTGGGTGGGGGATTTGGGAACGCAGGTGGGTGGGTGGGGGATTTGGGACCGTTGGGGGATTTGGGACCGCGGGTGGGTGGGTGGGTGGGGGATTTGGGACCGCGGGTGGGTGGGTGGGTGGGTGGGGGATTTGGGACCGCGGGTGGGTGGGTGGGTGGGTGGGGGATTTGGGACCGCGGGTGGGTGGGTGGGTGGGTGGGGGATTTGGGACCGCGGGTGGGTGGGTGGGTGGGTGGGGGATTTGGGACCGCGGGTGGGTGGGGGATTTGGGACCGCAGGTGGGTGGGTGGGGGATTTGGGAACGCAGGTGGGTGGGTGGGTGGGGGATTTGGGAACGCAGGTGGGTGGGTGGGTGGGGGATTTGGGAACGCAGGTGGGTGGGTGGGTGGGGGATTTGGGAACGCAGGTGGGTGGGTGGGTGGGGGATTTGGGAACGCAGGTGGGTGGGTGGGTGGGGGATTTGGGAACGCAGGTGGGTGGGTGGGTGGGGGATTTGGGAACGCAGGTGGGTGGGTGGGTGGGGGATTTGGGAACGCAGGTGGGTGGGTGGGTGGGGGATTTGGGAACGCGGGCGGGTGGGTGGGGGATTTGGGAACGCGGGCGGGTGGGGGATTTGGGAACGCGGGCGGGTGGGGGATTTGAGAAAGCGGGCGGGTGGGGGATTTGGGAACGCAGGTGGGTGGGTGGGGGATTTGGGAACGCAGGTGGGTGGGTGGGTGGGGGATTTGGGAACGCAGGTGGGTGGGTGGGTGGGGGATTTGGGAACGCAGGTGGGTGGGTGGGTGGGGGATTTGGGAACGCAGGTGGGTGGGTGGGGGATTTGGGAACGCGGGTGGGTGGGTGGGGGATTTGGGAACGCGGGTGGGTGGGTGGGGGATTTGGGAACGCGGGGTGGGTGGGTGGGGGATTTGGGAACGCAGGTGGGTGGGTGGGGGATTTGGGAACGCGGGCGGGTGGGTGGGGGATTTGGGAACGCGGGCGGGTGGGTGGGGGATTTGGGAACGCGGGCGGGTGGGTGGGGGATTTGGGAACGCGGGTGGGTGGGTGGGGGATTTGGGAAAGCGGGTAGGGGGGATTTGAGACAGCGGGTGGGTGGGGGATTTGGGAACGCAGGTGGGTGGGTGGGTGGGTGGGGGATTTGGGAACGCAGGTGGGTGGGTGGGTGGGGGATTTGGGAACGCAGGTGGGTGGGTGGGTGGGGGATTTGGGAACGCAGGTGGGTGGGTGGGTGGGGGATTTGGGAACGCAGGTGGGTGGGTGGGTGGGTGGGGGATTTGGGAACGCAGGTGGGTGGGTGGGTGGGGGATTTGGGAACGCAGGTGGGTGGGTGGGTGGGGGATTTGGGAACGCAGGTGGGTGGGTGGGTGGGGGATTTGGGAACGCAGGTGGGTGGGTGGGTGGGGGATTTGGGAACGCAGGTGGGTGGGTGGGTGGGGGATTTGGGAACGCAGGTGGGTGGGTGGGTGGGGGATTTGGGAACGCAGGTGGGTGGGTGGGTGGGTGGGGGATTTGGGAACGCAGGTGGGTGGGTGGGTGGGTGGGGGATTTGGGAACGCAGGTGGGTGGGTGGGTGGGTGGGGGATTTGGGAACGCAGGTGGGTGGGTGGGTGGGGGATTTGGGAACGCAGGTGGGTGGGTGGGTGGGGGATTTGGGAACGCAGGTGGGTGGGTGGGTGGGGGATTTGGGAACGCGGGTGGGTGTGTGGGTGGGGGATTTGGGAACGCAGGTGGGTGGGTGGGTGGGGGATTTGGGAACGCAGGTGGGTGGGGGATTTGGGAACGCAGGTGGGTGGGTGGGTGGGTGGGGGATTTGGGAACGCAGGTGGGTGGGTGGGTGGGTGGGGGATTTGGGAACGCAGGTGGGTGGGTGGGTGGGGGATTTGGGAACGCAGGTGGGTGGGTGGGGGATTTGGGAACGCAGGTGGGTGGGTGGGTGGGGGATTTGGGAACGCAGGTGGGTGTGGGATTTGGGAACGCGGGTGGGTGTGTGGGTGGGGGATTTGGGAACGCGGGTGGGTGGGTGGGGGATTTGGGAACGCGGGTGGGTGGGTGGGGGATTTGGGAACGCGGGTGGGTGGGTGGGTGGGGGATTTGGGAACGCGGGTGGGTGGGCGATTTGGGAACGCGGGTGGGTGGGTGGGCGATTTGGGAACGCGGGTGGGTGGGTGGGTGGGCGATTTGGGAACGCGGGTGGGTGGGTGGGGGATTTGGGAACGCGGGTGGGTGGGTGGGTGGGGGATTTGGGAACGCGGGTGGGTGGGTGGGTGGGGGATTTGGGAACGCGGGTGGGTGGGTGGGTGGGGGATTTGGGAACGCGGGTGGGTGGGTGGGTGGGGGATTTGGGAACGCGGGTGGGTGGGTGGGGGATTTGGGAACGCGGGTGGGTGGGTGGGTGGGGGATTTGGGAACGCGGGTGGGTGGGTGGGTGGGTGGGGGATTTGGGAACGCGGGTGGGTGGGTGGGTGGGGGATTTGGGAACGCGGGTGGGTGGGTGGGGGATTTGGGAACGCGGGTGGGTGGGGGATTTGGGAACGCGGGTGGGTGGGTGGGTGGGGGATTTGGGAACGCGGGTGGGTGGGTGGGTGGGGGATTTGGGAACGCGGGTGGGTGGGTGGGTGGGGGATTTGGGAACGCGGGTGGGTGGGTGGGTGGGGGATTTGGGAACGCGGGTGGGTGGGTGGGTGGGGGATTTGGGAACGCGGGTGGGTGGGTGGGGGATTTGGGAACGCGGGTGGGTGGGTGGGTGGGGGATTTGGGAACGCGGGTGGGTGGGGGGATTTGGGAACGCGGGTGGGTGGGGGGATTTGGGAACGCGGGTGGGTGGGTGGGTGGGGGATTTGGGAACGCGGGTGGGTGGGGGATTTGGGAACGCGGGTGGGTGGGTGGGTGGGGGATTTGGGAACGCGGGTGGGTGGGTGGGTGGGGGATTTGGGAACGCGGGTGGGTGGGTGGGGGATTTGGGAACGCGGGTGGGTGGGTGGGTGGGGGATTTGGGAACGCGGGTGGGTGGGTGGGTGGGGGATTTGGGAACGCGGGTGGGTGGGTGGGTGGGGGATTTGGGAACGCGGGTGGGTGGGTGGGTGGGGGATTTGGGAACACGGGTGGGTGGGTGGGGGATTTGGGAACGCGGGTGGGTGGGTGGGTGGGGGATTTGGGAACGCGGGTGGGTGGGTGGGTGGGGGATTTGGGAACGCGGGTGGGTGGGTGGGTGGGGGATTTGGGAACGCGGGTGGGTGGGTGGGTGGGTGGGGGATTTGGGAACGCGGGTGGGTGGGTGGGGGATTTGGGAACGCGGGTGGGTGGGTGGGTGGGTGGGGGATTTGGGAACGCGGGTGGGTGGGTGGGTGGGGGATTTGGGAACGCGGGTGGGTGGGTGGGTGGGGGATTTGGGAACGCGGGTGGGTGGGTGGGTGGGGGATTTGGGAACGCGGGTGGGTGGGTGGGTGGGGGATTTGGGAACGCGGGTGGGTGGGTGGGGGATTTGGGAACGCGGGTGGGTGGGTGGGGGATTTGGGAACGCGGGTGGGTGGGTGGGTGGGGGATTTGGGAACGCGGGTGGGTGGGTGGGTGGGGGATTTGGGAACGCGGGTGGGTGGGTGGGTGGGTGGGTGGGGGATTTGGGAACGCGGGTGGGTGGGTGGGTGGGGGATTTGGGAACGCGGGTGGGTGGGTGGGTGGGGGATTTGGGAACGCGGGTGGGTGGGTGGGTGGGGGATTTGGGAACGCGGGTGGGTGGGTGGGTGGGGGATTTGGGAACGCGGGTGGGTGGGTGGGTGGGGGATTTGGGAACGCGGGTGGGTGGGTGGGTGGGGGATTTGGGAACGCGGGTGGGTGGGTGGGGGATTTGGGAACGCGGGTGGGTGGGTGGGTGGGGGATTTGGGAACGCGGGTGGGTGGGTGGGGGATTTGGGAACGCGGGTGGGTGGGTGGGGGATTTGGGAACGCGGGTGGGTGGGTGGGGGATTTGGGACCGCGGGTGGGTGGGTGGGTGGGGCATTTGGGACCGCGGGTGGGGTGGGTGGGGCATTTGGGACCGCGGGTGGGTGGGTGGGTGGGGCATTTGGGACCGCGGGTGGGTGGGTGGGTGGGGCATTTGGGACCGCGGGTGGGTGGGTGGGTGGGTGGGACCGCGGGTGGGTGGGTGGGTGGGTGGGGCATTTGGGACCGCGGGTGGGTGAGTGGGTTGGTGGGTGGGTGGGGGATTTGGGACCGCGGGTGGGTGGGTGGGGGATTCGGGAACGCGGGTGGGTGGGTGGGTGGGGGATTTGGGAACGCGGTGTGGGTGGGTGGGTGGGGGATTTGGGAACGCGGGTGGGTGGGTGGGTGGGGGATTTGGGAACGCGGGTGGGTGGGTGGGTGGGGGATTTGGGAACGCGGGTGGGTGGGTGGGTGGGGGATTTGGGAACGCGGGTGGGGGATTTGGGAACGCGGTGGGTGGGTGGGGGGGGGATTTGGGAACGCGGTGGGTGGGTGGGTGCGGGATTTGGGAACGCGGTGGGTGGGTGGGTGGGGGATTTGGGAACGCGGTGGGTGGGTGGGTGGGTGGGGGATTTGGGAACGCGGTGGGTGGGGGATTTGGGAACGCAGGTGGGTGGGTGGGGGATTTGGGAACGCAGGTGGGTGGGTGGGGGATTTGGGAACGCAGGTGGGTGGGTGGGTGGGTGGGGGATTTGGGAACGCAGGTGGGTGGGTGGGTGGGGGATTTGGGAACGCAGGTGGGTGGGTGGGTGGGGGATTTGGGAACGCAGGTGGGTGGGTGGGGGATTTGGGAACGCAGGTGGGTGGGTGGGGGATTTGGGAACGCAGGTGGGTGGGTGGGTGGGGGATTTGGGAACGCAGGTGGGTGGGTGGGTGGGGGATTTGGGAACGCAGGTGGGTGGGTGGGTGGGGGATTTGGGAACGCAGGTGGGTGGGTGGGTGGGGGATTTGGGAACGCAGGTGGGTGGGTGGGTGGGGGATTTGGGAACGCAGGTGGGTGGGTGGGTGGGGGATTTGGGAACGCAGGTGGGTGGGTGGGTGGGGGATTTGGGAACGCAGGTGGGTGGGTGGGTGGGGGATTTGGGAACGCAGGTGGGTGGGTGGGTGGGGGATTTGGGAACGCAGGTGGGTGGGTGGGTGGGGGATTTGGGAACGCAGGTGGGTGGGTGGGTGGGGGATTTGGGAACGCAGTTGGGTGGGTGGGTGGGGGATTTGGGAACGCAGGTGGGTGGGTGGGTGGGTGGGGGATTTGGGAACGCAGGTGGGTGGGTGGGTGGGTGGGGGATTTGGGAACGCAGGTGGGTGGGTGGGTGGGTGGGTGGGGGATTTGGGAACGCGGGTGGGTGGGTGGGTGGGGGATTTGGGAACGCAGGTGGGTGGGTGGGTGGGGGATTTGGGAACGCAGGTGGGTGGGTGGGTGGGGGATTTGGGAACGCAGGTGGGTGGGTGGGTGGGGGATTTGGGAACGCAGGTGGGTGGGTGGGTGGGGGATTTGGGAACGCAGGTGGGTGGGTGGGTGGGGGATTTGGGAACGCAGGTGGGTGGGTGGGTGGGGGATTTGGGAACGCAGGTGGGTGGGTGGGGGATTTGGGAACGCAGGTGGGTGGGTGGGTGGGGGATTTGGGAACGCAGGTGGGTGGGGGATTTGGGAACGCAGGTGGGTGGGTGGGTGGGGGATTTGGGAACGCAGGTGGGTGGGTGGGTGGGGGATTTGGGACCGCGGGTGGGTGGGTGGGTGGGGGATTTGGGACCGCGGGTGGGTGGGTGGGTGGGTGGGGGATTTGGGACCGCGGGTGGGTGGGTGGGTGGGTGGGGGATTTGGGACCGCGGGTGGGTGGGTGGGTGGGGGATTTGGGTGGGTGGGTGGGGGATTTGGGACCGCGGGTGGGTGGGTGGGGGATTTGGGACCGCGGGTGGGTGGGTGGGGGATTTGGGACCGCGGGTGGGTGGGTGGGGGATTTGGGACCGCGGGTGGTTAGATTTGGGACCGCGGGTGGGTGGGTGGGTGGGGGATTTGGGACCGCGGGTGGGTGGGTGGGTGGGGGATTTGGGACCGCGGGTGGGTGGGTGGGTGGGGGATTTGGGACCGCGGGTGGGTGGGTGGGTGGGGGATTTGGGACCGCGGGTGGGTGGGTGGGTGGGTGGGGGATTTGGGACCGCGGGTGGGTGGGTGGGTGGGTGGGGGATTTGGGACCGCGGGTGGGTGGGTGGGTGCTAGGGGGATTTGGGACCGCGGGTGGGTGGGTGGGGGATTTGGGACCGCGGGTGGGTGGGTGGGTGGGTGGGGGGATTTGGGACCGCGGGTGGGTGGGTGGGTGGGTGGGGGATTTGGGACCGCGGGTGGGTGGGGTGGGTGGGGGATTTGGGACCGCGGGTGGGTGGGTGGGTGATTTGGGACCGCGGGTGGGTGGGTGGGTGGGTGATTTGGGACCGCGGGTGGGTGGTTGGGTGGGTGATTTGGGACCGCGGGTGGGTGGGTGGGTGGGTGATTTGGGACCGCGGGTGGGTGGGTGATTTGGGACCGTGGGTGGGTGGGTGGGTGATTTGGGACCGCGGGTGGGTGGGTGGGGGATTTGGGACCGCGGGTGGGTGGGTGGGGGATTTGGGACCGCGGGTGGGTGGGGGATTTGGGAACGCAGGTGGGTGGGTGGGTGGGGGATTTGGGAACGCGGGTGGGTGGGTGGGTGGGGGATTTGGGAACGCGGGTGGGTGGGTGGGTGGGGGATTTGGGAACGCGGGTGGGTGGGTGGGTGGGGGATTTGGGAACGCGGGTGGGGGATTTGGGAACGCGGGTGGGTGGGTGGGTGGGGGATTTGGGAACGCGGGTGGGTGGGTGGGTGGGGGATTTGGGAACGCGGGTGGGTGGGGGATTTGGGACCGCGGGTGGGTGGGTGGGGGATTTGGGACCGCGGGTGGGTGGGTGGGGGATTTGGGACCGCGGGTGGGTGGGTGGGGGATTTGGGACCGCGGGTGGGTGGGTGTATGGGTGGGTGGGGGATTTGGGACCGCGGGTGGGTGGGGGATTTGGGACCGCGGGTGGGTGGGTGGGGGATTTGGGACCGCGGGTGGGTGGGTGGGTGGGGGATTTGGGACCGCGGGTGGGTGGGGGATTTGGGAACGCAGGTGGGTGGGTGGGTGGGGGATTTGGGAACGCAGGTGGGTGGGTGGGTGGGGGATTTGGGAACGCAGGTGGGTGGGGGATTTGGGAACGCAGGTGGGTGGGTGGGGGATTTGGGAACGCGGGTGGGTGGGTGGGTGGGGGATTTGGGAACGCGGGTGGGTGGGTGGGTGGGGGATTTGGGAACGCGGGTGGGTGGGGGATTTGGGAACGCGGGTGGGTGGGTGGGTGGGGGATTTGGGAACGCGGGTGGGTGGGTGGGGGATTTGGGAACGCGGGTGGGTGGGTGGGTGGGGGATTTGGGAACGCGGGTGGGTGGGTGGGTGGGGGATTTGGGAACGCGGGTGGGTGGGGGATTTGGGAACGCAGGTGGGTGGGTGGGTGGGGGATTTGGGAACGCAGGCGGGTGGGGGATTTGGGAACGCAGGTGGGTGGGGGATTTGGGAACGCAGGTGGGTGGGTGGGGGATTTGGGAACGCAGGTGGGTGGGTGGGGGATTTGGGAACGCAGGTGGGTGGGTGGGTGGGGGATTTGGGAACGCAGGTGGGTGGGTGGGTGGGGGATTTGGGAACGCAGGTGGGTGGGTGGGTGGGGGATTTGGGAACGCAGGTGGGTGGGTGGGTGGGGGATTTGGGAACGCAGGTGGGTGGGTGGGTGGGCGATTTGGGAACGCAGGTGGGTGGGTGGGTGGGGGATTTGGGAACGCGGGTGGGTGGGGGATTTGGGGAAAGCGGGTGGGTGGGGGATTTGAGAAAGCGGGTGGGTGGGGGATTTGAGAAAGCGGGGTGGGTGGGTGGGGGATTTGAGAAAGCGGGTGGGTGGGTGGGTGGGGGATTTGAGAGGGTGGGTGGGTGGGTGGGGGATTTGAGAGGGTGGGTGGGTGGGTGGGGGATTTGGGTGGGTGGGTGGGGGATTTGGGAACGCGGTGGGTGGGTGGGTGGGGGATTTGGGAACGCGGTGGGTGGGTGGGTGGGGGATTTGGGAACGCGGTGGGGTGGGGGATTTGGGAACGCAGGTGGGTGGGTGGGGGATTTGGGAATGCAGGTGGGTGGGTGGGTGGGGGATTTGGGAATGCAGGTGGGTGGGTGGGTGGGGGGATTTGGGAACGCAGGTGGGTGGGGTGGGGGATTTGGGAACGCAGGTGGGTGGGTGGGTGGGGGATTTGGGAACGCAGGTGGGTGGGTGGGTGGGGGATTTGGGAACGCAGGTGGGTGGGTGGGTGGGGGATTTGGGAACGCAGGTGGGTGGGTGGGTGGGGGGATTTGGGAACGCAGGTGGGTGGGTGGGTGGGGGATTTGGGAACGCAGGTGGGTGGGTGGGTGGGGGATTTGGGAACGCAGTTTTTGGGGGATTTGGGAACGCAGTTGGGTGGGTGGGTGGGTGGGGGATTTGGGAACGCAGGTGGGTGGGTGGGGGATTTGGGAACGCAGGTGGGTGGGGGATTTGGGAACGCAGGTGGGTGTGGGTGGGTGGGGGATTTGGGAACGCAGGTGGGTGGGGGATTTGGGAACGCAGGTGGGTGGGTGGGTGGGGGATTTGGGAACGCAGGTGGGTGGGTGGGTGGGTGGGGGATTTGGGAACGCAGGTGGGTGGGGGGATTTGGGAACGCAGGTGGGTGGGTGGGTGGGGGATTTGGGAACGCAGGTGGGTGGGTGGGTGGGGGATTTGGGAACGCAGGTGGGTGGGTGGGTGGGGGATTTGGGAACGCAGGTGGGTGGGGTGGGTGGGGGATTTGGGAACGCAGGTGGGTGGGTGGGTGGGGGATTTTGGAACGCAGGTGGGTGGGTGGGTGGGTGGGGGATTTGGGAACGCAGGTGGGTGGGTGGGGGATTTGGGAACGCGGGTGGGTGGGGGGGGGATTTGGGAACGCAGGTGGGTGGGTGGGGGGGGATTTGGGAACGCGGGTGGGGGATTTGGGAACGCGGGTGGGTGGGTGGGTGGGTGGGGGATTTGGGAACGCGGGTGGGTGGGTGATTTGGGACCGCGGGTGGGTGGGTGGGTGGGGGATTTGGGACCGTTTGGGGGATTTGGGACCGCGGTTGGGTGGGTGGGGGATTTGGGACCGCGGGTGGGTGGGTGGGTGGGGGATTTGGGACCGCGGGTGGGTGATTTGGGTGGGTGGGTGGGGGATTTGGGACCGCGGGTGGGTGGGTGGGTGGGGGATTTGGGACCGCGGGTGGGTGGGTGGGTGGGGGGATTTGGGACCGCGGGTGGGTGGGTGGGGGATTTGGGACCGCGGGTGGTTAGATTTGGGACCGCGGGTGGGTGGGTGGGTGGGGGATTTGGGACCGCGGGTGGGTGGGTGGGTGGGTGGGGGATTTGGGACCGCGGGTGGGTGGGTGGGTGGGGGGATTTGGGACCGCGGGTGGGTGGGTGGGTGGGTGGGGGATTTGGGACCGCGGGTGGGTGGGTGGGTGGGTGGGGGATTTGGGACCGCGGGTGGGTGGGTGGGTGGGTGGGGATTTGGGACCGCGGGTGGGTGGGTGGGTGCTAGGGGGATTTGGGACCGCGGGTGGGTGGGTGGGTGGGTGGGGGATTTGGGACCGCGGGTGGGTGGGTGGGTGGGGTGGGGGATTTGGGACCGCGGGTGGGTGGGTGGGGGATTTGGGACCGCGGGTGGGTGGGTGGGTGATTTGGGACCGCGGGTGGGTGGGTGGGTGGGTGGGTGATTTGGGACCGCGGGTGGGTGGGTGGGTGGGTGATTTGGGACCGCGGGTGGGTGGGGTGATTTGGGACCGCGGGTGGGTGATTTGGGGACCGCGGGTGGGGTGGGTGGGGGATTTGGGACCGCGGGTGGGTGGGTGGGGGATTTGGGACCGCGGGTGGGTGGGGGATTTGGGAACGCGGGTGGGTGGGTGGGTGGGGGATTTGGGAACGCGGGTGGGTGGGTGGGTGGGGGATTTGGGAACGCGGGTGGGTGGGTGGGTGGGGGATTTGGGAACGCGGGTGGGTGGGTGGGTGGGGGATTTGGGAACGCGGGTGGGTGGGTGGGTGGGGGATTTGGGAACGCGGGTGGGTGGGTGGGTGGGGGATTTGGGAACGCGGGTGGGGTGGGTGGGTGGGGGATTTGGGAACGCGGGTGGGTGGGGATTTGGGACCGCGGGTGGGTGGGGGATTTGGGACCGCGGGTGGGTGGGTGGGGATTTGGGACCGCGGGTGGGTGGGTGGGTGGGGGATTTGGGACCGCGGGTGGGTGGGTGATTGGGTGGGTGGTGGGATTTGGGACCGCGGGTGGGTGGGGGATTTGGGACCGCGGGTGGGTGGGTGGCGGATTTGGGACCGCGTGGTGGGTGGGTGGGTGGGGGATTTGGGACGCGGGTGGGGGTGGGGTGGGGGGATTTGGGAACGCAGGTGGGTGGGTGGGTGGGGGATTTGGGAACGCAGGGTGGGTGGGTGGGTGGGGGATTTGGGAACGCGGGTGGGTGGGTGGGTGGGGGATTTGGGAACGCAGGTGGGTGGGTGGGGGATTTGGGAACGCAGGGTGGTGGGTGGGTGGGGGATTTGGGAACGCGGAGGGTGGGGGATTGGACGGGTGTGGGTGGGGGATTTGGGAACGCGGGTGGGTGGGTGGGTGGGGATTTGGGAACGCGGGGGTGGGTGGGGGATTTGGGAACGCGGGGTGGGTGGGTGGGTGGGGGATTTGGGAACGCGGGTGGGGGGTGGGTGGGGGATTGGGAACGCGGTGGGGGGTGGGGATTTGGGAACGCAGGGTGGGTGGGTGGGTGGGGGATTTGGGAACGCGGGGGTGGGTGGGTGGGGGATTTGGGAACGCAGGTGGGTGGGTGGGGGATTTGGGGAACGCAGGTGGGGTGGGGTGGGGGATTTGGGAACGCAGGCGGGTGGGGGATTTGGGAACGCAGGTGGGTGGGTGGGTGGGGGATTTGGGAACGCAGGTGGGTGGGGGATTTGGGAACGCAGGTGGGTGGGTGGGGGATTTGGGAACGCAGGTGGGTGGGTGGGGGATTTGGGAACGCAGGTGGGTGGGTGGGGGATTTGGGAACGCAGGTGGGTGGGTGGGTGGGGGATTTGGGAACGCAGGTGGGTGGGTGGGTGGGGGATTTG